>NW_024962265.1:30736481-30924301 GCF_019238085.1 Lagopus leucura
AAAGAAAAAAAGAGAAAGAAATAAAATTTCCATGTAAAGTTTCTGAAAGTATGTAAATGCTTTTTAAGTTTTTCATTCTTTAGTAGAACATTATTTTTAATTTTAAAATGTTGAGATATGCATAGATATATGCATAGATTAACTATTCAGATTTAGCTAAGACCTCAGAATTTCTTACATCTGCATACAGATACAGAACTGAAAGGTTTCTAGTGCAAGAAAAGTAGTACTGGCAGTAAATGTGTTACCAGCTCCTTCCTATCCCTAACCACACCATCATTACAACTAACTTTCATAAATTGCTCAAAAAAAACTTCTGGACACCCAGGACTTTTCTCAATTATCCTGATTGGGAAGTTTTTCTG
Source organism: Lagopus leucura (assembly GCF_019238085.1). Taxonomy (NCBI): domain Eukaryota; kingdom Metazoa; phylum Chordata; class Aves; order Galliformes; family Phasianidae; genus Lagopus; species Lagopus leucura. The sequence continues at coordinate 30,736,847 of NW_024962265.1, forward strand.
TATTCCATGTATACGCAAAACCATTCATTTATTACTAGTACTCATTTTTGTACAGAAGAGGAATATATCCATACAAATTAAAATAGTGGATATAGAGAACTCTATTCATTCACTTCTTTCCAAGTGTGTCCAGATCCTACTTACTTGTCACTTGACTTAAGGCTACTGTTGCTAGCCTCGGTTAAATCCTTTTTTATGTATGTAATTTGATTGGGTATTTGAAATCAGAAACAATTGATTAACATCATTTTCATGCTATCTACGTGCCTTTATAAACAAGCACAAGAAGCTACTAGAAAGCAAAGGTGTACCATTTCTTAATTGAACTGCTGAATACAAAACATAACTTTTATGAAAATAAGGACTTTTATTTTCAGATTTCTAATAACTGCAACATTTATTTTCATGTAATGTTATCACTAATTTCTTGACATGGAAACATTGATTCAGCTATATTTAGATTCTGTCTAGATTCTAGCCCATTGTAATATTTGCATATTTGAATATATGTAATATACATAAATAATCTATTTTGAGGCATAGACCAAACAAAGATTAAAATTAAATTGAAAAATGCTTAGTGGTAAAACTGTTATTTGTACAATGTATTGGGTCCAATACTGCTCTTTCCAGTTTGTTTTTGATGCAAATATGATATTTAACTTTGATCAAAGACGTTGTTATCTCTTGCATGGAAAACATATGTTGCTTCTCTGAATGTAAACGCCATGCTAAAATATTATTTAATTAAGTATATAAGTAATGGACTGAAATCTTCAGTTTTCACTTGAATACTTTCAAGTATCAGAATAATTGAAACACTGAATGATAGGATACCCTGCATTTGAAGGGACCTGCAAGAGTCATCATACCCAACCCCTGGCTCCACACAAGCCCAACAAAAAATTCAAACTATATTTCTGAGAGCATTGTCCTAAGACCTTCTTGACCTCCCGTAGCTCAATGCCATGCCCACTGCCCTGGGCAGCCTGTTCCAGGGCCCGAGCATCCTCTGGTGCAGACCCTTTCTCTAACCCCCATCTGCCCCTCACCTGACACAGCTCCATGCTGTTCTGTCACAGAGAGCAGAGCTCAGCACTCCCCCTCTATTCCCTGTGAGGAGCTGCAGCTGCCATGAGGTCCCTCCTCAGCTCCAATGATCTGAGCTGAGCAAACCCAGGTACCTAAGCTCTGCTCCTCATATGTCCTGCCCTCTAGACCCTTCATCATCATTGTAGTCCTCCTTTGGACACTCTGATTTATGTCTGATTTTTATACTATAGCATGCAAAGCTGCGGGCAGTGCTTGAGGTGAGGCTTCACCAGCACAGCACGAAGCAGAATAATCTCTTCCCTTGACCAGCTAGCAGAGCTGGGTCTGATGCACAGGGTACAGCTGGCTTTCTCAACTGTCACAGCACACTTTTCACTCATCTGCAATCCTATCCAGCAGCATCTTACAAGGTTTTGTTTTCTCACAAATCTATGAAGTTTCTTTCTTTAGATATGCTTATTTTCTTTCTTTAATTTAATTATATGCATATAGATTCCTCCTAGAAATCTTACAACTGCAAAGAATCACATGAGAGTTTTATTTTCTGTGTAAAATTGTTGTAGATTTGCTGTGATTTCAGAAATCTCTGATGCCATCTATGCCAACTATATATAGTTCTTGAATGTCTGTGAACTGAAACAAGCAACTTGCTAATACATTTTTTCTTATTTCTTAATTTAATTCAGACAACAGTTCATTAACAAAATCTACTTTTTATTGTTCTCACCAACATTGGTGGGATCCTACAAAAAGTCTATATTTAATAAAATAATTTAAATTGTATTTGAAATTCAGAGTACAACACCATAAGAAATATTTTAAAAGTGTGAGTTATTCAAACATCTTGAAACTTTAAAAACTGTCTGTTAAAAGAAATTGAAACCAGCTAGGAATTGAAAGACTTGTCTTGCAAATCTGGTTAAGAAATCCTTAGATTTTATGTAGTCATATTTTCCTCAAAATAAGTATCTTCAGAAATGGTAATTGAAAAATCTAAAGCCATAGGAGTATAAAAGAAATTGCAACATTTTCTGAAATGTCACATGCATCGGCTTTCACTGACAAAAAGTTTATTTTGGAGGAGCAGTGATTCGTTTTGCCAACCATCATAATATACTTTGATTAATAACTGCAATTCCAGTTTTGCCTGAATGATAGATGAGTAGTAGTTAGGCGGTGTAATTATTCAGTTCAATTGTTGAACTGGATAATTGAGGAAAAAATGGTTGAGATTGAATTTATTTTTTTTCTTTTCCTTCAGAAAAGAACTGCTTTTTTGCCTTAATTAGAAAACAAATGTTCTCAATTCTGTTTTGGACCTTCTGAATGGAAATAAAAGTAGACTTGGACACCATTTATTAAACAACAGGATCCATAAATGATCACATTATTTATTTATATAGACAGACAGATTCACTTCTTTCTTCTGTCTGACATGAATGAATGCATGATTGCCTCTTCTAAAGCTGTTGGGGATTAGTGAGTGATTTGCTGTCTTCTCTTCCATGTAATTTTTTCTGCCATGGAGACTGGTAATCTTTTGTTCCGTTTTACATGGAGGCACTCTAGCATCTGCTCTCCAACTCTTCCAACAGCAAAAATAATAATTAAAAAAAAAAAAAAGCAGAGGTAAAGAGCACCAATGAAATAATGTTCTGATATCCTTTAAGCAAAAGACCCTACAGAACTGTGTTTGGATAATATTGTAGGAAATGCACTGGTTTGAAATGATGCAGTATTCATCAGTTTTGAAAGACTGAAAAAAATAGGCTGGCATTGATGATCTCCTTCTACTTGGCTGATGTATATTGCAAACAAAACATTTTATTTTGGGATATTAATAAAATCCACAGTCTGCTTTTTTTGTATTTAAATGGACACTTGGTTTGTTGTATTAAAGGAATAGTCTGAGTTGATTCAAAATGACGACCTCACACAATTAATATTTAGCTTCTTGTCTTCAAGTTCAAAAATGTGGAATTACAGTCAGAAATAAATAAGGGAAATAGTGCCCCAAAGTAGCAATTATTTTCCAAAACAGTTAATCATTCTACCAGAATACTTCTCATATGTTAACAGTGTCACTTAATGCTCTCAATTCTGAGATCAAGCAAAAAGATACCAAAAACTAATTCCTAAACTCTGCTTTAACAACAGCCACAGTAACCTGAAGATTCGGTGCAGCAGGCAGAGGGCTGTTAACAGAAGCATATGGTTGCAGGTTCTGAAAAGTATAAAGTGCTTCACAGCCTTCAGGAATTTGAAAATCACATGAGTTTTTAGCCTGTGGACTGTTTGAAATTTGGTAGTTGCTGCAGGGAATCAACAGCAAGGTGAACAAGTTTGAAACTGTTTATAAGGTCCATTTTGTGTATCAGTTCATAACTTACTCCCATATCTGTGTCATCAGTCTCAGCAGTGTGTTTTCTGTTTACAGAAGAAAGTCACTGGGAAGCTTCCCTGATGACCCTTCTGTCACCTTCCTCTAAGTGCAGATCAGAAAGCTACCAGGAGAGCCTGAGGTGAAAATTGCTTGCCTCTAGTTTTTTGCACATTCTCCAGCTTACAGCTAAGAATCTACAGTGCCAAAAAACAACTACACAATACCGTGCGCTCTTCAAGGTGCTCAGTTCAGAAGCTCAGCTCACTAGAAGTTATTTCAAGGATTATCTGTTTTGAACATATTCCAAATTCTTCCTCTGTGTGCCCCAAACCTAAACAAAGTACAACCAGGAAACTCTTAGGCTGAACAGCTGGGGTGGTTTTTTCTCTGTTAGTCAAGAACTACAATGTGCATGGTTATATTCCAGTGGAAAAACTTACAGTTTTTAAATTTAGGGAATTCTCTTTAAAATAGATTTTGGGAAAGATCCTAGGAACTTCACATGGATGCAATCTGAAAGCTTTCTGAATAGATTTTTTCACTTCATGCAACTTTTCCTTATGAGACTTTCATCTCTACCAAAAAATTTCAGACACCCTGTGGAAAAGTATATTTTCAGATAATATTTTCATCAACTAAACATGGCTGTGAAAATCATAAGCTATCCCACAATGGAAGGATCTCGATTGGATTGAAGGACTGTGAGAAAAATATCCAATATAAGAAGAACCAGAATTTGCTCATTCAGGAGTCTTTCTCCAACTCCTATAAATCCTCCAATTATTTTTTTGATACAGACTTTATGGAATAACTTGTACATTTGGAAAGTTATCTGTTCAAAATAGGATCAGAGAATAAATAAAAAATAAAAAATAAGAAATGCAAAATAACTAGAATTTCATTTTTTACCTGTCTGATGGGCTGTTCTGGGAAGTTTTCTTATTATTTTCAGGTGTATTATCCTACATTTCTAGGAATACAAATGAAGTCTACAAACCTTCGCAAAGCAAAGTAAGAACCTATGTATTCAAGGCGTAATATCAGCAATTACTATTATTTTAATGTACAGTATGAAGCACATACTGTTTCTTTCTCACCTTTGTAGCAGCTGAAGAAACACTTCCCCTGTTATTGGCATGAGGTTGCTAGCATCACTGATAAAAAGGCTACTGAAACAGCTATTCACTTTCTAACATCTCCAGGACATTAATTACTTCGTAGTTCTGAATATTCAAATTCACATATTGAATTAAAAGCAAATCTTCCTCTCTGTTCAGCTCCTTATTTCTGTCAAGTTTGTTAGCGTAAGAGATTACATGCATATTTGTAATAGTGTTAATAGATTATATAATATATATAACACTTTGCGAAGTTGAAAGTATAAACTGAGTACCACAGTTTCAGTACAATATCTAGTCTGTATGAAAGTGTCTTGCTCGCAGTTACCATTTCCTCTTTTCTACTACAAAAACAAGCATCTGTAAGTCCAGCTGTTTTCCCCTAAATTGTATTAACAGGATAACACTATACAGCCTTGTGGACCTGTAGAGGATTTGGAGCAAGGGAAAATTCATACAGCAGACTGCTCTCTTGAGCTGTAGTTAATGTATTGATACACAGCTTCTTTTTGTCAATATCTGTTGAAGATAAGGTCAAGAGCTGCAGGATTTTTACAAGGTGTTCTTTTCCCATTACATCTTTCCCTCAATTTCACAAGTTGAGATATGCTTCCCAGTCTGTGCCAGAAGAGGAAAGGCTCAACTTTCCCAAGAAAATGTGAATAGCATCTGCCATGAAAGGTGGATGAAAGGGTATAGGTACTGGGCCTTTTTCTGCTTAGCACATTTCCCTTCACAGAGGATTTCCCAGTGTATTGTTTTGTCTCTCAATGTGTTCTCTAAATGAAAATATACATATGAATTGCTTAACTAGAAATAATTTCACAGCAACACAGCTCTGCTGTTGCATAACAGCTTTGTAGCATGTGGGATTTTCACAATAGATTTGTAATGACTTATGCAAGAAAACCCGCAAAAAAAAAAAAAAAAAAAAAAAAAAAACAAACAAAAAAAAAACTAGAAAACTTTCACTTAAGTAATGTTCAAGGTGATCACTTACATCTCTACAGATATATACATATAAATACATGTTACCTTGTTTCTATACCTTGTAAATACTCCTTGCTTCCCAGAAAAAGAAAAGAAAATCTTCTAAATGCAGACTTTTCTAGGAAATATTTACTTAATCTCTTCTACATTTAATGAAAGTTGGTATATAGAAAAAGTTGGGTAAGTTTTCAGGCAGTCTTGAAATCCCACTGCTTAATACAGCTTTTATATTTTTACACTTTCATTTTTCTTAGCATATATGTGTAAAGGTCCATAGGAATTTGCAGTACTGAGTATAAACACCCTGTGGAGTTCTCCATGTAACTTTCAGGTGAATTTCCATTTGATTCACTTCAATTTTAAAAGATTGATTATTAAAAAAAATGTTTCATATTTCAACTTTTAAAGCTTTTCTGCTCATAGGGAACAATCCTCATTTAATTCAGGCAGTTTCTCTATATTCATAATTAACTATTTTATATTTCATCTCCTTAAATTCTTCTGTTAGAAAGATTATATAGTACCAGAAATTGAGTCTGCTTGAACTGATCAGTAAATGAGATCTATCCTTATAATCTGAGTCATCAAGAGAATCTTTTCAGAAGATTAAAGAATTGGCCCTGAAACATCCTCGTAATCGAAGTTGCTTAATATCAAAAAGCATACTTGCTGCTCTCTTCATGAAATACATACTTCAACAAAAGAAATGAAAGACATCCTTGGACTTCTCAGACTTCAAGACTCTGCAGCTTTGAACTGAAAAGAGGAGAATAAAAATTTAGATTTAAGCCATTAAAGAGTGATTCATGTCCTCCTGTACAAAATCCAGACTTTACATCTTCTAAAATAATTTAAAAAGTCAAATACGACACCAAGTACAACAAAATGTACCCACTCAAAAAAATTCATATTTAAAGCTCATCAAAGCCTAAGTTAATATACTAGAACAACCCTTTATGCAGCCACCTGAGTATTTTCAAATTTAAGGCTGTCTTCAGTTTTCTCAGCCTACAGCATGTCTCTGGTCATCCAGTCTCTCAGTGAACTGTACACAGTACATTGCACTGTGTGGTCAGTAACCCTCCAGTTCTGATTTTTTTTATTCCAAAATAATTATGGAGAATGTTTCCATTGTGACTTCTTGCAGCAAGATTTCTTATATACTGGTGACATGCTGTTTTCTATACTGTACATCCCACAGCACCTCGCTCAGGGCTTTATCCAGTCAGGCTGTGAATGCCTCTGAGATCAGAGATGACATAGACCACAGTGATTTCTCACTTTTCCATCATCTTTTATTTTCCAATTTCCCATAATCTTTGAAAAGCTTCCTATTTAGATTTATCTGAATCTAGTCCTTCCCAGAGTCACTCAGTCTAAATCAAGATTTTCCCTTAATTAACAAACCATCAAATAGACGGGAATCACTTTATAAAATTAAATACAGCAAGAACCCGTCACTTAAAATTTTGTAATGTAGGTTCAAATCTAAAATGCAAAGCTCCCTGTTTCAGTAAATTTCTATTTTGTTGAGTAACATTAACATAGATGAATCAAAGGTGTATTCCAAAACTCTTGAGTCACAGACACTGTGCCAGTGACATTTGACAAACTGTTTCTTGTCTTGTGAGTCAGAGGGTATGCATATCCTGATAAGAGGACTGACACATAGCCCATCCTGCAGATGGGACTGAATCCTCTCCAAGGCTTTCTGTACTGACTCCAGCACCCTGGACCCCAGTTTACCCTCATTTACTCCAATGGACAGTTACTGTGACCAGCAGGCCACCTACTTTTCTCTCCAGCTAGTCTTGCTCAGTTTGGGATGGTGTCACATGACTGCACAGTCATCACTCAGACTCATCACATCCTCTGTTGGCATTACAGACATGGGACTGCCACACTTGTCAACCTCAACACTCAGAACTCCTACATTTTTGGGAGAGGTGACAACTTTTGTAATCTGACAAAGGCTGCTTCTTTATGATGATGATCAGCATTAGGTGCAGGTGGTTCTCAAGTCCCTCTCATGGAAGAAAACTGTGTCAGCACATACTTTAAACAGACAAGAAAAATAAGGAAAAGTGTTAGTGGTGCTTCTTATTTTTGTGTTGAGAAACAATTACCAACATAATTCCACATCTGTTGATTCACTTTTGTTTGTCAGAGCTCTAAATAGCTAAGGAAAGGAAAACCTTTTATCCCTTAAAAACCTCTTTTACATAGTCTTTTTAGTAAAGAGCAAAGTGTGTGGTTCTGAAGTTTGGAAAATTTTGAATAATTGTCTGCTACTGAACAAAAATAAATATTTATTTTTGATTTTTTTGGAATATTTATGTTTTACATATATATATATCATACAAAATCATGATATTAAAAAAAATAAAAATCATTCAGAATTTAAAATAAAAGGGAGCAAAAAAATCTCCACTGAGAAAAAACAAAAACAAAAACAAAAACAAAAAAAAAACAACAACTTCAGAAATTGCTTTTATTTTCAATTTATGTCTTGCACATTTTTATCAGATCTACATAATGACCAGGCAGTACTGTCACAAATATACAATGAGTGAAATCCCACAAAGGTAAAAAGTACTTTGCTTTTGTCACACAGAACTATGAATGTCAAACTTCTTCCAGAGTAAATTTGTCACTCATTGAAGGATGTAAGAGTGCTCTAACTCAATTGATTTAAATATTTTACTATAAAACTCTCCAATTTTCAAAGCAGAAATAGATTCTTCAAATCCAAATATGTGTAATGTTGGTGGCTAATGATACCGTCAGTCAATATATTTTATTTGATCTCCGTAGCCTTTGTTCATATGCTTGTTTTGATTAGTAAGTGAAAAGTAATCATTCCTCGCAACAACATCAAAATACTCTGAGAAGACATTTGTGACTGTTAACCTCTTAATGTACATCCCAGTGTTGATTCACATATGGTGCTTGTGAATGTCTTCAACACTGCTTCTACTGTGGAAGTGTGTACTGACAGATATGTTGAAATCCAGTTTTATTTCATAAGTAGTAAAAAATTATGATTTCCATGAGTAATAAACTCACTGACATTATAATTCATAGTAGCTAAGTGCTTCACCTTTTTTTCTTTTCCCTTCATAATTTCTTGATTATATATGATTAAATGTGACTTCATACTTTGAATTGGAACTTTAAGAGATGTAGACTACACCAAAGATAAAAATTGCTGTGAGCTGTGGCTCAGAAGTCAAATTAGCAGTTACTTGGTTGAGAAATAGTAGCTTGACAAGACTCTAAAATTTATCTTCTTCAAAGCCTCCTAGGAGTTGGAGAAGGAAATTGCACTTGATATAATGGAAAACATTTAAGATTTTTAATACAAGGCAATGTATTCTATATACTCTCTATCAAGAAACTTTTTCAATCTGCTCCTACCTGAGGGATGACAATTCTGATGGCTTTTAAAATGAGAAAAGAAGCCTTACTCTTTACTAAGGACTTTGAAAATAGCTGTATACTTGTGATGGAAATTCAACTTTTTTAAACAAAATTTTGATGGAAAATTAGTTAGAAGATTTCCTTACTTGTAAATTGTTTAACCTAAGAATGAAAATCAGTTTGATTTTGATCAAGTCATATATATTTGTGATTATATGAACAGTGACTAAATATGAAAAAATAAGAATGAAAATTATATATTTGTACCAGATTTTTCTTTCTGAAGGATTTATTATTTATTATTAATAATAATATTTTTTATTATTAAATACACTGGAGTGAGGTGAGTACCTTTCATAATGGTGTTTTCATGCGCGTAGACCAACTATGGTCCACAGAGACAGCCTTTATCCGTCATGTTTATGAATTTCTAAACTTAAACTAATTTCTAAACTTTCTAAACATGTTTACGAACTTTCTAAACTGGAAATAAGTTAAACTTACAAAATCCAGATTTACCTCCAGGTGCAGATAATAGGGTTTAAAATAAAAAAAAAAAAAAAAAAAAAAAAAAAAAAAAGTTAATAACATATTTTCTCTCTACATTTAAAGTGTTTCTTTACCATGTAATAAGAAAACCCACACATGAATTCATTTATATTAGCCAATTATGAGTGTCCATATTTATGATCATTTTTCTGTGTTCAAATGAAAATATAGATGGAAAAAAAGAATCAAAAAGAAGATGAGGTCAAAGTTTTCCTGTTCATTTCAATAGAAAGTTGTAGTACTGGCGTGTATCCATAAAATTAGGCAGACGAAGGCTAAAATTCATCATTAATCAAAGATTCAACTCCTAATGCACCTCTCTGGAGACTTTGCATCCTGAGAACATCTCATACATTTCGTAATGCATTCCAAAGGTAAAAGATGCTGACTCTTGTTCATGCAATACACAGTATACCAAAGGTATTTTTTTTTTTAGTATGACTTCAGAAAGGAGCAGCTTATTTTATTTACTTATTACAATATTTTGTGGACACTCTCACAATTTTAAGCCCATGAGAATAATCAGGATATCATAATCTTTTATTATATTCCTATAGAATTTTTTTTACTTCCATCCTCAGAAACCTCTAAAACTAGACAGATATTAATTTAATTCATGTTTCATTCCGTAACAAAACATAGGTTTATATTCTAGGGAAGAAAAAAAAAAAAAAAAAAAAAGAGAGCAGACTTTTTTAGATTTAACAAGATCTGAACTGATCTCGCAGATTTAAATATCTGAAAGCAAGCATCTTTCTTGACTAAAACCTGACTAAAATTTGGAAACAGAATTATGATAAGACATTTGATGAACATAAAATAAATGATAATAATAAAAAATATAATCCAGCAAATTGGTAGATAAGGGAGCTTACCCCTCCCACAAGCAATTTAGTTTTATAAACTTCTTTTAAGTCGCCATTAAGTTACTCTTTCTCTGTTAAACACATACTAAATTAATTGCTAAGTTTTCTATTAACTTAAAAAAAAAAAAAAAAGAATCTGTGAAAATGAAATTTAAGTAAGACTTTATATTCTCATAAAACAGATCAGAGCCAGAGTCAGTAGTCAAGTCTTGTTACAGTTTCTCAGGGAGGGCTCTGAGAGTTTGCTTTTAGAGTGGGAGACTCCATATGTCGTGTAGGGAGGAAAGAAAAGTATTCAGAACTGCTGTTGTCAGCATATGAGCAACTAATGAGGATTGCTTCTGGTGATCTACTAGGAAATGAAGTGAACTGCTAGTGCGTGAAAATATTCAAATTCATGTCCATCTCCTAGGTATAAGTGGCATGGGAAGCACTTTGCTTACTGGAAGTCTGTAATCTGAGGGATGGAGTTCAGATTTTTCTCTCCCCAAAACTTCTTGACATTTAGTACTTAGCTATCTGATGCTTCTGATTTTCCATTTTGACACCTTTGGACATCTCAGTCCAGGGATTAGATCCACATTTGCTAGAGGGTAACAGAAGACAGATGCTACATATTCTTGGAAGTACTATATTTAATTTTCCATTAGTCCATTGCACTATCCATCAAATTACAGCTTTGTGCAACTTGGTATATTTGCATAGACTACACTCTTGAGTTATTTAATTACTTCAGTTCCTAAAACATCTGCAGTGTTTTGGTCCATACTCTCATCCTGGTGCCAAAGCTGTTCCATTTGATGTCAAGGCAGTCACATCAGCTGAATCGTATCTATGGAATCAGCACAAACTCCTCACCTCTGTTTGCCTTGAACTTGTCCTCATTGAGGAGTTGAGCTTGTAACGAGATCATGGCTCCAACCGCTGTCTGTGACTACTGCCAGCTCTTTTAGAAGAGTGATTAATAACAGTAAGATCTGGTATGTATTTTCCTCTGCTTTTATACAAGAGATCAGCCACAGTAAATTATACACTACAAGAAGGCTTGACTAGCGTGTTTCAGCACAGAAATCCATCCAAAGCAATAAATAAATGAAATCAGATGGTTTGTTACTGTTATTGTTGTTGCTGTTCTATATTTTTTTAGTATATATTTGTGTGTGTGTACACTAATGCTGCCACAAATCCAACAAGGATTCTAAGTACAAACGCCTGAACTCATACTGTTTTTATTTCATTTGGTAAGGGCAGGCTTTTGAAGCTTTCTTTACCTAAAAGTGGCATCATTCAAACAGAGAATTGAGATGTCAGGCAAAAGCTCTCATTACTGTTTTCTGTTCATTTTTCATAGCAAGAAAGAGGAGCACAGAGGAGTTCAAACGCTATCATCTGTACAAGAAGATACATTATTGTAAAATGCAACTTGCTGTTATTGCTGGTATTATCATGAACAGTGTATCTATTATCACTTTGTAGAGGGTTCCTCATCTTGTTATCTGGCTTTGAGTCTTGTAAAGTGTAGTTATTGTGGAGGGCTCACTTATTACTTACTTGCAGAGAACTCCTCTCAGTCTTTCTTTCATCTAAAGAAAACAGCAGCAGATTTTTTTTCCAGAATGAGGGGCAGAGGGCTTGAGGATTTTTGTTTGCTTGTTTTTCTCAAATGCTTTGTAATTTCAATGAGTTCAAAGATGAAAAAGCAAAACTCTTGCAGTCTAAGAAAGTATTTTGAGAGGATCTTATCTCATGTTCACCTTGCTCCAGAATTTATATCTTTGTGTCATGAAAAGGACTGAAGTTTGTTTGAGCTGTCAGCAATGTTCCACCCTTCTATCCCATTGCTCTGTCTTCCAGATGTGTTTATTCTCACATAGAAAAGCTGTTTTCCCTATTTCACATCTGAGCAGCTGAAGAGTTTTCTTTGGGAAAATTTACTCCAGAGAGAAGAAGACAGTTCAAAGGATTTTATGCAGTCATCCTAATGATTGAGTTATTTGCATAGTCCATGTGCATCCAATAATGAAGCCCTTGTTAGTAGTATGCACTCTGTTTTTTACATGTACATAACAATCTTCTCCTCAAAACACTGCTCGGTTGTTTACCTGTTTATCCAGGGGAGTATAAAATTATTGGGAAATAATGTACAGCTGAAACAAAGAAAGGTTCAAGCTATCATACATCCTGCTGACAATAAACTTCTGCTTTTATAAACCATGCTTGGTTTATTTCTTCTAGCAAATTTCATGAGTAACAGAAATGGAGCTCAGATGCAGTACCAGCAAACCCATTACATTTGGACATTATGCTAATTGCTGAGGTATGCCGGATATAAGTGTTCAGTACATCAGGTAGCTAGAAAATAAGTAATTATCATGCTCATTTTACTTATAAAAATCCAAGCTAATAAAAGGCTGAAATAACACTGTAATGAAAGGCAGTTGACTAATTATCTTACCAACAGAATTTCACTAATTTATTTAAAAATATATATATTAATTGTCAGAAGTTGTGAACCATAAGCACTAAGAACTTTCCAATTAGACATTAATTTAAGGGACGTAATTTAATAGGACTTTGCATGTGTTTGAGACTTTTTTTTTTTTTTTTTTTTTAAGAACATTTTAAAATTCTGTCAGCATTCTTTGAAACAAAGCACTCAGAGCAATGTGATTTATATGCATGGCACGGGCCAGATTTGTAACTTAGGCCTTCTGCATCATTGACAAATCATCAGGGTGTCATAGGATAGCAAAGAAGGTCCAAGGGGAATGTCCTCTGGCATTGAAATTCTCAAATATTATTGGAAATGTGTCATTGTTACTTACCCTGCTCTGACAAGGTAAGGACAGTACTGTCTTTATGAAGGCAGCAGAAGAGTGCTTCTAGGCTGCCTGAAACAGCACAGAGGCTCAGTCCAAATCCAGGAAAGACAGAGCTTGGAATCCGAGGTGACTTGTGTGAGTACCAGACACATGAATTCTTGGTACTGTCACATGTGAGGGGAGTGGTGGGGCAGTTTCCTTAGCTTCCTTAGCCTTCCAGTGGGCAGCACACGCTGCGAGCTTCATGCTGGGAAGAATCTTGCAGGTGCACACTTACTCCTCCAACACCATACATAGAATACAGACTGCAATCCACACTCATGTGAAATGTCAGCTGTGGAAACAGTCACAGCCCAGCAGTCAGTCTAGCTGATAGACTTTTAGTCTGTTCATCAATAGCTCAATGTTCTTGTGTTGAGAATCTGGAAACTGGACACATTATTGCAAGCACTGTCATTGAACAAGATTGATATGTTAGTTTTAAAAAAGCAAGATCAAATATCTCACTAGTTTTATGCTTTTGTTGCTCTCTTTTTTAATGTTTTAATGAAAAATATTAAAAATAAAATAATTTTATATTATTTATATATATAAACATAGATTTTACAATGGCTGCTCAAGATGTAACACCTGCCATTTTATTACCTTGGACCATAATGTCCAAGGTGTCCAGGTGTTTGTTGGTAGTATGGTAGTAGAGACTGAACCATTCTGACAATATTCCATTAAATTTTGTTGCTGTGCAACAGATTGTGGTAGAGGTGCTGTCTGACAGAATGGCATTTTATATGGAAGTGTGTATGAAGCAAAGGTGTGTCACAGAATTCCTCTATGTGGAAAAAAAATGACTTTCAGTGGGCTCATCAATGCTTTCAGAAGATTTATTGAGACCAAACTCTGATAGGAGCACAGCGAGGTGGTGGATGGTGCATTTCAGCTGTGGTGACACTGGTCCAGACTTTACAAATGTGCAACCTCTTATCGTCACTGAAGAAAATGCATAACTAATGCTGATGACTCTGTTGAAAACAATGTTTTGTAGCTGATAATTTGCTCTATCAAATTTAATTATGCTCTTTGTAACTGTTGTAGTTTTCAAGGAAATAAATAAGAGGCATTGCTTTTGGTGAGACCTGTGTATGCACAGCCCAAAATGATTCCTCTTTGCTCAGTGCTGCCCAGACAAGCCAAAAGGTTAGACACCAATTGATTAGATCATCATATGAAGAAGACTATTGGGAACAAATGGGTTGAGAAATTTGCGAGCAAAGATTGTAATCTTTTCCTCAGAATGCTACCAGGTTTAGGTGGCATGGAGAATATATTGTTTGAATGTATTTGAAATTAAGCAAATTTCAAACAGTTTGAATTTTATACTTTGTTCCTACTTTCATAGAATCATGGAATCATAGAATCATAGAATGGCCCAGGTTTGAAGGGACCTCAAGGATCATGCATCTCCAACCCCCCTGTCACAGGCAGGATCACCAGCCTCCCCATTTAATACTAAACCAGGTTGACTTCTCCAGTCATACACCTTGCAACTTTAGGAAAATTTACAAGAGCAAAGTTATACAATACAGTGACTCCAAATCAGAGAAACACTGCAAATTTCTGTTAAACTGAATAAACGAGTCAATCTTGGGACTATCTAAAGATGGTAAAAAGTAATACATCCATATAATGTAGATATTCATGAGTCAGAGAGGCCTGGACAAACCTTAGAGCTTCATGTGTATGAATAGCCACATCAGAGGCCTTACTCTGCAGGGCTTTTTTAGTGATGAAATCATCACTTTCTCACATCCTTGACTTGAGTTTTAAATCCTGAGCTTTACAGGTATTGATAATATCCTTTAGCAAGTGCATTTGCTTCAAATGAGCAAAATCAGAGTTGCTTGCTACATGACTAATTAGCATAAGCAATCTCTTGTTTCATAGCAACCTAGATCTGATGATGAACACCTGCCAACCCAGATGGTTTGGGGAGGAATTTTCTCATATAATAGAATAAAAAACTGTTTTTGAGCTGCCTCAAACTATTATTTAACAGTTTTGAAAAAAGTCCAAAAAGTGATTATTGTGAAATCTTAACAAATAAGCATCTTCAAAATTGTCATGTTCAACTGTCATCAGTTGTCAAGAGATGGATTTTAAATAATGCATGGCTGTTATTCTGTACATGTGTTCTAGCAATATTATTGAATAAGCATATAAATTCAAGCATACTCCCCCCTCCTCTCAAAAATAAATACCAGAAAATCCATGGAGAAATAGTATCAGAAAAATCACAAAATTTATGTACTCATAGAAGATTTTTTAAAATACTGATGATAAGACTAAAAAGATTTATTAATAAACATAATAATTTTTGTAAAGTTTCAGATAAATGTTCAGCTATGCTAATTTTTAAATATTTACTCAGTCAAGTCTTATAACTTAGAGTATTTCAGCATAGGTATGAGAAGAACTTCAAATGTATATATATATATATATAAAATATAGACACACATATAAATATAAAATAACTCAATGCTGAAATTCTGATCTCACTGATGTCAGAAATGCCAAGATTGAACTACCAACCATGAGGAACATTAGAAATATCAACAATATTATATATTGTCTACATTTTAGAGTAGACATATATTTCTTAAGCCCTTCCCTCAAGACCACTTATTAAATTCTAAAGAAATGAAGAAATCTCAGTGAAGAAACCAGTATTAGTTGCCCTGCTGAAAACTGAATATTTTCTTCTCTTCTATATTTTAAAATCAAAAGCAAATTTGTCTTGAACTAACAGATTGCCTTTTCAGAGGTTATATATTTAGCTTCAGCTTTAATGCTCCTACAAGGGTAAGCTGAATATTTGATAACACAGAAGAAGTAAATTCTCCTTGGAAAATTGATCTATTCTGTATTTTCTTTGAGGCTTCTGTTTCTGATATTCAGTAGTCAGTACTGATGCTTAAGTTGGGAGGTAGTGTGGAAAACTGATGATGAAAATGTTTAGGGATAATATGCTTGCTAAGGATTGTCTTACTTGCCCCTGTATCTACCTTGTTTATATATTTATTTTTTAATCAAACCATTTAATATGAAATATGGATAACTTATTTAAAAAGACTAGTTCCGGAAACGGATTTGCCAGGAACTGTATATACTAATATTTCCAGACTTGAATTAAGCAGCTAGCTCTAGTGATCCATGAGTCGGGAAAAAATAAAAATAAAAGAATCAGTTCCATTTAATCATTTTATGATTCAAGTATTGACTTTGTAATATTAACAAGATAGACCTCCCTCTATTTTCTTTTCCGTAAGTAGTCTAAAGAGACATTTGAAAAAAATATGCAATGTGCATAAAGGCTTATGAATCAATTGAATCAATTTAAATTCACTTCTCTGATGGAATCAACAATTTAAATTATCTGTAAAATCTGAAATGGGAGTATTTCCCATTTGACAACCACAACTTATCATTCACTGCATACATTATACACCATAAGTGTATAATATAATCTACTAACAGATTCTAGAAATGTATTTCCTAAAAGTCTTCAGCTGAGAAAGAAAAACAGACATCATTATCTTCTGCAGAACTTTGGCACTTAAGAATGGAAGAACAATCTTTTCATAGTATCAGAATAGTCTATATTGTCCCAAAAATATCAGCAAACCACAAAGCAAAAGTAATAGCTACCCTAACAGATAATATACAGGGAATCTGGGATATGTCGGGCTGCAAGATTAGCTCAAAGCATTTCTATCAGAGAACAGAATGCATAGTTTGATTAAATTGCAGCAGACCTACATAAATTTCATTCGTTATCTTATCAAAATACTACAATTTCTATTTCAGTATTTTCCTTTAGTAGTACATAAATATATATAATTCTCTCTTTATATATATATATATCCTTATATTATAGATATATACTTATGTAAAAAATATATAAGGATAGATATATATATCAGAATACATATTGCAGTACAATCAGTGCTTTTTATTTATTCATTAATGAGTGAAGCAGTATCTTAGAAAATGGATCTTGAAGTACTTAATTTTATGCTAATCACTATTCACTTCTGGATCAGAAACAACACCCACTATTTGTGTAAAAACATAGTAGAAACTCTTAAAATAATGCAGTTCTATTCTCTCTCTATGCTGAAAAGAAGAATAACTAAAAAGAGGTTACATATATATATTCTAATCTAAATATATATATTATTTCAAAATTAAAAAAAAGTGAACAGGTTTTATTGACACTTAAAGACTTGAGAACAGATTAAAATAAATTTACGCTTGTAAAAATTCTAAACAGGAGCTGAAAGGGAGGTCTTTTTATTTCCCACTTTCATGCTGAGTGTCTTGTGGCATAGCACTTCGTTCATCCTTAGACCATTTAAGAATGAAATTTTCTCAGGTTTAAATTTTGGCCAGAAACATGTAGGACAAAACAGATGATGTTATCAAAAACAAGACTGAGAGATATTTCATAGGGATATGATGAATAGAACATAACTGCCATCCAAATATTTATTCAAACCAAAGTCCTTAGAAGTGGCAGAAGCCTTCAGATATGTGTGTGTGTGTGTGTATTGTGGGGGTGTAGGGGAGGGGTACATACGTGTGTTTGTATGTGTATTTAATACACAATAAAGGGAAATTAAAATTAAGGGAATATTCAGAATAGAACGTTCCATGTTATTTTTGATGTCAGAGGATGTTGATTAGGCAAATAATGTGACAAGTTGATGAGATTTGAGCAGACCTTACCTGATCTATCTTCAAGTTCTATATCAGATTAAGCTAAGGTTGAAATTTTGTTCCGAGACGAGTGATTTGGTACACTGTCTAGCAAGATAATCTTGGTGTATTGGAATTTTTGTATAACTAGCTAATACATAAACATTGTGAAAGTGTGCTGTACGTAGGAGTCAGGACTACCAATGACATCGCTCTTCCAGCTCAGTAGAGGGATAGTAATGATAGGCTGCTGCATTCTTAAGTAGCAACACACAAAGCAGGAAGAATTATTCAAGGAAATTAGGCTGTCATATATGTATTTGGGTGAATCAGAATTTTTTCCTTCCACTGTAATTTTTTCTTCTTCATGGTATGCATATTTTGTGTGCTGCTCCTCTTGGTATTTTCTTCATGCTTGTCTGTTTACCTCTTCCAAAAACTGACAGAAGCCTTTGCTTAACATCAGCTCTGCTTAATCCTTCTCCTACAGCAATACCACAATATTTTCAAATGTCTACTCTTAGCAAGAGGGTGAAAACAAAAAAAAACAAAACAAAAACAAACAAACAAACAAAAAAACATCCCAGTGCTTTCAGAGCTGCATTTAATACCTACTTTCCTGTCTGGTCTGCTTGAGACTTGTTAATACTATAAATAGAGGAAGCAGGTAATTTGAGGTAAGAGATGAATTGCACTTTGTCAAGCTGCATGAGACATAAGAATATCTATTAAATGTCCCTGTAGGGAAATGATGAACCATTGATTTAAATTCTTCAGCTAATGGTCAAACAGCTAGTTTTGTAAAAGCAGTAAGTATACACGCTCATGAATCACTCTAAAAAACACTGAAAGTATTCAGTTCTGTATCTAAGTTCCTTGGTATTTCCAAAACCGTAATTTTTGTGTAAACTGAGAGTTCCAAACTAGTGTCAGAAAATGCATTGAGTACTTCCTTTGCAATATATTTCATCCTTCAGCAATACAATTGTCCTCGTTTCAGTTGAGATAGTGCAACTAGCACTCTTATGTTTCGGTCATCAATGAGGAAACAGAGGGTTAGTTCAGGCCATTCAGAAGGAAAGAGCCACTGCCTCCATGACATGGCATCAGGGAACGGGGCAGAGATAGGACAGTGGCCTGAATTAGACAGGAGATTATTTCATACCACATGACATCATGGGGAAGTCCATAAAGCTGTGGGAAATTGGCTGGGGTCTGGCAACTTCTTGGGAATTTACTGGGTGTCAGCCAGTGAATAGTGAGATGTTGCAGTGTCAGGAGGGCTTTGGCCAACAAGCAGTTGTATTATTAGTTGGGTGGGTGGTAACTAATTGTAATTTAAATACATTTTTATATATTTATATATATATATATATAAACGCATTTAGTTATAATTGCACTTTTGTTTGTGTCTTCCTTGTCTGTCTTAGTAAATAACTTTTTTCTCAACCCATGAATTCTATTTTGTTTCCAGTTCTCTTTTTTTGAGGGAGTGAGTGAACAGTTGTGCAATGCTTAGCTGCGCAATGCTTAGCTGCCTGTGAAATATAAACCAAAGCAATCATCAACCTGTAAAATCTGTATAATCAGGCCTACCATTAATTTGATATATTCTACAAGGTCTGCTCCAAAAGTAATATCTCCTATTTTAGTCTGTTGTCCCACAGTGGCAGAGTCATGGTTTGGCCTACGGCGTTGGTGGCATGGCAGTAGAGACTGAACCTTCCTGCCAATATTCCATTACATTTTGTCGCTGTGTAACAGTTGGAAGCAGTAAGGCAGTCTGACAGAATGGTGTCTGACATGGATGTGCATATGAAGCAAAGGTGGGCCATTGAATTCTTCAGTGCATAAAAAATGGCACCTATTCACATTCATTGATGCTTGCTTAACATTTAGGGAAACTACCTGAAAAAAGTTCATTATAACTAAAGAAAAAATAACAATACACATCTGTAAAGGAAGAGCAACAAAGTTAAATTTTTTCTTTCATGCTTGATGAATTTTCTCACTGTAGGATCACGTCTCCAGCATCAACATCCATTTCTAGTATTAAAAATAACACAAAAAATACAAAAGCTATTGGTAGTATTCTTCAGATTTATAAGTGAATCCATCAAGTCATGTTTCATTTTATTGTTATTATTATTTTTCAGAAACACAAGAGAACTGACATTTGCTAGCATGAATTCCTATAGGCAGCAGTATTACATTATTTTAATATTTGTGATGAAACAGTTTGATTTCTTTTCCAGAGAATAGAAATAATTCTTTGCAACTTACTTTCATTATAATATTAATATTATTATAATGATTTAGAGTTTTTTAATTGATCCACTGAGTGCAGTACATCATTACTGGACAGATATACTCAGAGGAACAAAAGAATAAAGCGTCATAAATTCAGTAAGTGAAATGTGTTATATAAATTATCTATACTGCTAAGAAGATTTGAAGGTCTGCTTTCTAAAGCTTTCTTAAAATGTGATTGAAGCAATAACTTAGCTGGAATAACTTAGGAAGAGAGAATGAAATATTATGGTTATGTCTGTCTGATACCATAAATGAGGGCAACAAATCAGATAGAACAAAATAAAAGAAATGTATAGAAATTCAAATTCACTGTTTCCAATTATGTTTTGTTTAACAACTTTCTGCATGTATCCTAGCTTGCCTGTCATTTCTGAGAGTCATTGTAAGAGTTAGTTTTCATAATAATCAAATCAAAATATAGATTACAAATACCATCTCTGTAATTCGATTGATTTTGGATGACAGCAAAAGATGTGAGGAAACTGTCATAGAAAGGCTACAATGAAACAGCCTGAAAAATCAGGAATGGTAATTGGACAAAATTCAAGAAATTGAAATTATATACCGAAAGACAAAATCTGCATTTGATCACAAATACGTCTATGCTTCTAGCTTTTTTTTTGCAACCAAATTTAAAAACAAACATTGAAGAACAGACTTAGCAAGTCTTCCAATTCTCCCATTATTGCTAGAACAGGAAATGCACAGCTACCTGAACTTTCACTTCTTACAGAATTTTCTAGAAGGTAAAAAGCAGACAACTGTTGAATTTTTTCTGCTGACCACTCTGAGACACAGTGAAAAGAAACAATTATATCTTGTTCCTCCCCTTCTCATAGTTTGAGTGTGAAAGTTGTACTGAATGGATGCCTTCCATGATATCTAGATTTCTAATTAATTCTCCAGAATTAATGTTTAACATGGAATGCCATATGCAAATCGAGGTCTAGAACCCCTGTACAAAAACAAAGAGCTTCTCAAATGAAGGGGACAAAAGTGCCTTGGCTGTTCTACTTGTAGTTTGGGGTTTGATTAATATTCAGTGTAGAAGTACAACTGTAATTTTTCCCCTTCATTTTCACTGATTACAGATGGATCTGTACTGCAGTCTTAGGACATCTGTCTATGCTTGTAACTTCAAACCTAATGATATCTGTTGGCTTAGGGAGTCTGGAATGATTTATTCTGGTCCTGCTTCAACATGACTACTAAACAGAGCCTGAATCTGAGAAATCTTACAACATAGCAGGATTTACAATCATTGTAGTGGAAGATATTCAAACAGAGATCAGTCTGTAGAAGATAATTAATCATATTTTTTTTTTTTTGTTTCTTTTATCTGGTGTAGCCAAGATAGATATGTTAACGTATTCTAGTATTTAATATATATATATATATTATATTTTATATAAATATCCATTGGCAAGAGTGAATGACTGTACCTTCCATACTCTTGTATAAATTTTCTAGTATAAGTAAGTACAAGGAACATCTAAAACACTAATGGGAAATTAAGAAATCCTGCAATCAAAAGCAAAAGCTAAAGCCAAATTCCAAGCATCACAAGGAGCAGATTTCTATGTACAGCCACGGAGAAGACCAAGGTGTCCTGAGAGGACAGGGACTAAGATGCAACTGAATAATTTGGTAGCTGATAACACAACATCTTAAATGAATTGTCTAAAGCAAGTTAAATATGATAAACTCCTTTGTGTGAAGTAAAATTACAGACTATCACTCATTTAGATAATTAGATCATTCTTTGTACTATTGTCTAAGTTTTGGGTCAGTATTACTGGCCTTCCAGCAGTATCAGAAACTCAGAATAACAGAATTGGAGGAGTTGGAAGGGAGTTCTACAGACCATCTTGTCCAAAACCCCTGCTGAAAGAGGTTCCCTACAGTAGTTTCACAGGTAGGCATCCAAATGAGTCTTGAGTATCTCCAGAGGAGACTCCATGACCTCTCTGAGCAGCCTGCTCCAGTGCCCTCTTGTGTTAGCATGGAATTTTGTGTGTACCAGTTTCAGCCTGTTGCTTCTTACTCAATTGCTACACCACTGAAAAGAGACCACCCACATCGACCTGGCTCCTGCACTTCAGATATTTACAAGCACTTATGAAATCACTTCTCAGCCTTCTCTTCTCCATACTGAAGAATCCCAAGTCTCTTAGTCTTTCCTGGTACAACAGATGCTCCAGGCCCTTAATCATCTTTTCACCCTCCACCAGATTTTTCTAGAAGATCCCTGTATTTTTGAATGGAGGAGCCCAGATCTGGGCACAGTACTCCAGATGTGACCTCTCCAGGACAGAGTAAATGGGGAGAGTCACCTCCCTCAACCTGCTGCCCAAGTTGTTTTTGATGCACCCCAGGATACCACTGGCCTTCTTGGCCACAAGTGCACACTATTGGTTCACGGGAAACCTGTCGTCCACCAGGATACGCTGGTCCTTCTCTGTAGTGAACCTGTACTAGTACATGCAATTATTCCCCCCATGTGCAAGATTCCAAACTCCCTCTCTTAGTTCCAGATATGAAAAAAGTAGTGGGGAGTGATAAAATATACTTGTTTCAAAATAATGTTTTCAAAAATCTAGTATTTCAGCTTCTAAATTCTCTCAAGATATTTTCAAAATAAAAGCAACATTTTGTGCCAATTTTTGTAGAAGTGTTGTTCTATTTTCTTATTAACTTACTTCAGTTGAAGATGACAAGCTCACTTTGACAGGGTTTTAACTAGTTTCTATATGTGATCTGTTTATACCATGTGGATTTGAGCTTTTCTGTTGTATGGAAAAAGAAGAAATTTAAGCAATTTCTGTCATTTACCTGCATCAGTTCCAGCACTTTGAAGACAGATGGGGTTATTTTTTTTTAGTTTTGTATTTGCGTAGGGGGTTGGTAGAAACATATAAATATATATTTTTAGATATATTTAACAACAAAGTATACATACATATATTGAGTAACAGTGCTATATACATGTATGCGACATACGTTTCTCTATAAATGCACAAGTACAATATATATCTACAGCTTGTAGTGTTTTTCTGTACTTATGTAAGTTTATGTGTACGTATGAGTATTGTTCCTGTCATTCTAGATTGCTTGGATAGACTTATTTTCTGAGAAATTGTGTCAGAAGAAGAAACAAAGATAGACAGGAGGTCAATTGAAGGATTTTCAGCTGTTAAACTCAATTATGAACAATGACTGAAATGAATTTAAAAATGTCTTTCCTGAAGGTAAATGTACTCTGTTCTCCAATATCTGACATGACAGTGCTCAAAGGCTCTTCCAGGAATGAGCTGAGCTCTGCTTATTATTTTATTTGTTCAAAGGGCTGTTTGTTTTTACATCAGTTCCCTTTATTTTTCATGAGTGCATTAAAAATCCACTGTTAAGTATATAATAATTTGCTGTATTCCCAAGATGAACTGTTTAGCTGACAAGAACACAAAAAATGTTTCTTTTTTCAAAGTTGTAAAAATTTAAAACAGCAAAATAAAATGTCAGAGGACAACTTAATATAAAATACAAGAGAAAAAGCCCAACACACATTCTCATGGAGAAATGATATATGACTTTTAAAAAATCCATAACATTCAAACAAACCTTTCCAGGTTATTTATCTGATTTGGAATCTTGATGCTGACGTATTCCCAATTATATAATTATCTACTCAGCACAATCTCTAGGTTAGCAGACTGCTACAGACTACTAATAATATTATTTTTAAATATTCAGAGTAAAAATATTTACATCTCTCTGCTGAAACAATAATTTTTTTTTTAAATTACTTCTAAAATAACATTCACTAACTACAAATAAGACCAAATTTACTGTTGACATTTGTCACTGTTTTTGTTTCTGTTTTTAATATGGTGTCCCCTTCTCTCAGGAATCTTCCACTTGAAAGAAATAATTTTAAAATTTAGAATGTGATAACGAAAAGCCTCTGAGAACTTAAATTTGCCACAAATCAAGGTAACATATTAGTATGTTCAAGCTTTTGACCTTAGAAGCCCTTATATAACAGAAGTGGAAAATGCAAAAGCACTTATTTCTGCACAAATTTCTGCAAGTTGTATATGACAAAAATCATCTTCTAGAAATCTGATTCTAACTTGATAACTTCAGATAATGGTGTGTTCATCACTAGTATGTTCTGCATGATTTATGAGATTG
The DNA here is from genome assembly GCF_019238085.1 of Lagopus leucura. NCBI lineage: Eukaryota > Metazoa > Chordata > Aves > Galliformes > Phasianidae > Lagopus > Lagopus leucura. The sequence goes on from NW_024962265.1 coordinate 30,761,304, forward strand.
TAGTACATTAAAAACAAAGAAACAACAAAAACAAAACAATTTTTGCTGTTGGAAAGTCTTTTCCTAAACTGAAGCCTTACGCATGGATGTCATTTCATGGATGGTCAATGTGTGTAAATACTTGAAAGAAAGATATAAAATATATGGAGTCAGGAGGGAGGGAAGCAGGTTGTGAGGCTTCTCATGTCAGAAACATCTTCTTCATGAGGAATCTGTTGTCAGAAAACCTAACCTCATTGTTGTAGGTCCCCTTTTTATCCTTCTTCTTCTGGCAGCATGGCATTCCTGGGTGCTTGAGTAAGAGTCATGTGCAGCACCTCCTGAGATGGCCATCTTCCTTGAGATAAGCCCACACAAAAAACTATTTCCTGGCCATTAATCTGTGGCTTATCTCTCTTGTTGCCCGTGGCCTTGTCCAGCTGTGTCCCTCAGACAAAGGATTTCTCAACCCTTTCCCAGGACTTGCTTGGATTTGTTCATCTGTGTCCCCAGTAAGCTATGAGACAATGATGTAAAAGAATAATCTCTTACAGAAGGTTCCATCTGAGCATCAGAAAGCAAGCACTTCTGTGCTGTGCAGGTGGTGGAACTGTGGAACAAGTTGTCCAGAGAGGATGTGGAATCTCCTTCTTGTTATCCTCAAAAGTACTTTAATGCTACGAAGATTGTAAATGAAACTTTGAAATTCTGGTGATGTACTTTATGAATTTGATTCATTATGAATAAGATCTGATGTGTTATTTAAAGTTGCAAGAAACAGATCAAATAAACTTTTAATATATGTATGAAACTCAGCTAATCATTTGTTCTAGACATGATGGTTCATCAAGAGGTAAAACCTGCAGCCCTTCATATTACACAAAACATTTATACGATGTATAAGATTTTGGTGCATGTGTGATAGAGAACAGCTCCTTGGGTTTGGGGTTTTATCTCAAGACACAGGGAAAATAAGTTTAAAAACACCAGTTCTTTTTCAAAGTAAACTGACAAGTTTTTATTGAAGACAGTCTGCCTTGACTCTCTGCAACATCTGATGCATGGACTCAGATGTGAATGATCCAAATCGTTTATTACAAGTTCTCTCAAAATCATTACATACCTTCACAGGTTTTCTTCCCCTTCCCCTTCCCCTTCCCCTTCCCCTTCCCCTTCCCCTTCCCCTTCCCCTTCCCCTTCCCCTTTCCCTTTTTTTCTTTTTCACTTGCATATAGGACTATACAACTTTTTTTCCCAAAGCTCTTATTTCCATAGTGTTTAGCCAGTGCAAGTGAGAAGACACATATTACTGAGAGAGTTCGAACTGTCTGAAAATCCCACTTTCCTCACTGAAGGCATGATAAAGAGATATTCAGATTTTGGTTTTAGGTTGCAACTACCCATAGCAAAAAAAGAAATGGAAGGTAAGAGTGTAGCCTTTTATTCATTTGTTTCCAAAATTCAGAATAGGGACAAAAGTACAATCATTTATATGATACAAAAGGATACAAACAAATCCTCACTGGAATCAAAACCAAACATCCACCTTCTTCTTCTCCATTGGTCAAGTCAGACCTTATTCAATCCTTGTATAGACCAGAAAATGGGTGCCAAACGTATATTATGTCCTTCTTAAGAAGTATATTCTTTAAGTAGAACATTGGACTCACAATATTTTTGGAAGGTTTGAGGATGGAGGTTACAATTTCAGGTAAAGTACCATACCCCATTTGCGTGTGGGGCCACTCCTTTCCAGGCTTTGAGGCTTTTCATTATTTAAAGAAATACATTAACATTAGTTTTAAATTTTACAAAAATAGAAAAAGAATTAATATCCACATCTTATTACTGACTTTTAATGGAGATCAGACACAATGTTAATCACTCCTTTGAGGAGAATAAAGGAATTTAGGGTGACTATCTAGTCCATGTTTGAAGAATACCATGAAAACTAGACTAAAGCAATCAGAAGAGTGAGCAAACTGAAAGCAATTAAGTTTTGAATTGAAAAAGAAATGCCAGCAGTAACAATATGAATAATTGCTTGATGATTTGGAAGAGTTTCAGAAAACACACTCAATATATGCTGTTTTAATTTTTATTGCTTTTCATAGGAGACTTAGTGAAGATAGAAGATAGTGTTTGAAGAAGTCAATCAGTGCAGAAGTACATAGTGACCACTCCTTTTCAGACAAAAGTTAGAATTGCTTTTAGAGACACTAAGGAGATGGATGCAATTAAATCTCTTCTTTCAAGTTCTCTTTTCTGAAACAGTGATTTGATGATTGCAGATCCTAATATTTCTTGAATTGGCATTTTTTAAACCACAGGTATTTCTGACTGAAAATCCTTAGAGATTCATTCACTGTTGATTTTCCCATTTTCTTTTTCAGACTCTAGCTTGTCTTTTGCTTTCCTTCATAGTGATCAGTGGAGTTTATTCTACCAGCTGTGGAAGGTGAAAAAAACAGCCAAGGGATAGTGGCATTGCCGAGCTAACGTTACCTACTGATGATTTACCTCACAAAGAAAAAAAGGAAAATCTCAATCAGTCCTCCTGCTTCATTTTTTTTTGTTGTTGTTGTTGTTGTTTGTTTGCTTTTTTTTTTTTTTCTCTGTAAGAATTGAACAAAATGATCTCATAGCTTAAAATAAACTTCATTCTTTAAGTAGGTACATCTTAGGTTAAATAGAAACAAAAACATATGTCAGTCTACAGCTGTTGAACTTTAATATTTTTAGACAACTTGTAATTTATTATTTAGCATAAAAAAAATAAAAGTTTTACAACAATTTTAAGGGTAATGCCATTCAGCTCGAAAAAAATACTAAGAACTGGGACACGGTACTTATAAATTTTAAAACTAGCAGACCACTGGCAAAAGAGAGTCTATCAGGCTATTCAAAATTAAAAATAATAATAATAATCTAATAAATATAAGAGAAATAAAATATATGTAATTATGTATTATCAGTAAAAAAATAATATGCGGGGATCCTTATATCAGATTTTTCTAACAGAAAATTGGTATTTCATTCACAACAAAGAGAATGAAATCAAAAAGCATTCAGGTGCCAGGAGAATTAATATATTCTGTAGTACTAGAGACTAATTTCTAAGCTGAAAAATCAGAATAATTGAAAGACTGCTTTCATAAATGACTGATGATTGGAAAGAATAGATTTTTCTCACTCTTGATTAGGTTGAAGAGACTTCTTTAGTATGAGAAAGGAAGCCATGAATTTCTGCCTTTCCCTAAATATATTAAAAAAAAAAAAAATAGACAAAGAACAACACGCTAAAAGAATTGTTCTCAGCACAACTACACTCTTGCAAATTGGTTGATCACCGGCAGCTATCTATAGAAACCTAATTATAGAGGCAGAACTTCAAAATGACATGAATGTTTTTAGTCAGTACTTTCTGAAATCTCACTTGCAAGAGCAATTGCAAAAATTTATTTATATTATTTTTATATGATTTACATAGCTCATGCTCCCTTTTTAAATTTCAAATCTTTCAAGTTTTTAGCTGATAGACATCTTTTATCTCCAGCAGTAAGGACTTGTCTTTTTTTATCTCGAAATTCTGAGTAACTGTGAAAAACATTAGAATGTGCCAATTCATGCAATCCTGCATGTAAATAGATGTATTCTGTGAGGGGGAAGATATTCTTATAGCTTCAAGGAATAATGAAATGATGCCTTTTTGAAAAAAAAAGTTAATTATGTTTAAGAAAACAGAATAACTATATAGTTGTTAAATCCTAATTAAATAAAAATTAAACAATATCCTATACTATATTATCCTATAGCTATGAAATATTTATTTCCCCATAAATGCAAAGTGATTAATAGAAATTTTTCTATCATTTGGCATATCTTCTAATGTTTTACAAAAACAGCATCAGCTTTACTACTTGGTAAATAAATAAATTCAGTATTTTGATGTAATTTTTTGTAATTTTCATATTAAAATCCACAAGTTTCTTTTTTAGATTTATTCTTTTCAACATCTTCTACTGTAGATCTCTGCATCTTATAATTCATCCTCTAAATACAGTTATGACTCCAATTATTGTTTGTTATTAAATTGTAAATATTCCCCTACAAAACAATCAAGTTTCAGAAACAGTTAGCTGATCCCTGACAGCTAAGAGTGGTAGATATTTGATTTAAGAGTTATGTTTATCCCTAACAGGGAAGTTAATATCTCATTTTGATTCCTCATGTTCACTTCAGTGATTTATGGCGAGTGCATCCACCCTCATTTTTTTTGAGATGTGTCCTCCAGAAATAGAACAGAAGGTATTTACAGTGATTTCTTTTTGGTGGTTAGTAGGGCATCAATATTCCAAATATTCCACTTCCAGAGAATATATACTGAGCAAACTCAGTAGACAGTACATTAATTTTTGTCATTCTTGTTGTCTACTACTTTTTATTGGGGATTCAGCAATATATAGGTAAGAAGTATTGAGCAACTAATTTTCATTAGTCCATTTCTTCACAATACATTTGTGTATACATATACCATTTAAGTACAAGGCAGATGAGTAAAATTTGTTTCTTTATTTCAGAATGAGCACATGCAAAACATCAATATGCAGGAGTGGTAGGTTTTATACTCTACTGAAAATAACATTAATGTAAAGCTGAATTCCCAAATCTGGGTCAACACCACAGCTCTGATTTCAGCAATACTTATCGAAAGCAGTTAAAAACATTTAGCTTTAGCAAATGCAAAATGCAGAGTTAAACTTTTCAGCAGTGACTAACATTATATTTATCAGTGAGATCCAGATAATAAGTAGTTCATCTTTTGGGTTTTCCGGAAAAGACTGGCTGGAGGGCTGGGCCCAGATAGTGGTAGCAAATGGATTTAAATCCAGCTGGCAGCTGGTCACCAGCAATGTTCCCTTGAGGTTGGTACTGGGGCCTGTCCTCTTTACTGATGACCTGGATGATGGCATTGAGTGCATCCTCAGTAGGTTTGCAGATGACAAAATTTGGCCAGAAGCATTGATCTGCCTGGGGGTAGTGAGGCTCTACAGAGGGATCTGGACAGGCTGGATGTCTGAGCTGAAGACAATGGGTTGAGATTCAATAAGATCAAGTACCAGGTCACTTGGCCACAGTAAACATGGGCAATGTTACAGGCTTGGGGCAGAGTGGCTGAAAGACTGTAGAGAGGAAATGGACCTGGCCAGTAACATCGTAGCTTATATCAGAAATAGTGTTGCTAGCAGGAGCAGGGAAGTAATTGTTCCTTTGTAGTCAGCACTGGTGAGGCCACACCTCGAGTACTGTGTTCAGTTTTGGGACTTTCACTGCAAGAAAGACTTCAAAGCCCCAGAGCGTGTCCAGAGAAGGGCAGTGAAGCTGGTAAGGGGTCTGGAGCACAGGCCTTATGAGGAGTGACTGAAGGAGCTGGGATAGTTCAATCTGGAGAAGAGGAAGCTCACGGGAGACCTTATTGCACTCCTTAATTACCTGAAAGGAGGTTGTAGTGAACTGGGGGTCAGCCTCTTCTCTCATGTAACTAGCGATAGGACTAGAGGGAAGTCTTAAGTTACTCCAGGGGAGATTCAGGCTGGACATCAGAAAATACTACTTTTCTGAAAGAGTGATCAGGCACTGGATTGGGCTGCCCAGGGAGGTGGTGGAATCATGTCATGGTTTTGCGATTTTTGGTTTTTGGTATTCCATATCATAACATCATGTAATGCACTGGGAGTTTAACTGTTAATGCTCAAGTTCTGGGTACCTGTCTGGAAGAGAAAAAGAACTACATTCCCCAGGGGGCTTTGTGGTGTGAGAGGAGATAGAACTCCTGTCAAGGTCACCTGATACGCTCTTCTTTGTCTGCAATACTATATTTAGTAAATTAGTTTGTTTCTCCTCAGATTGTTTCCACTATTTTTAATTATTTTGGGGTCCCTTGTTTCCCTTTTCCGGAGGCGTGGATTTTGTGAAATCTCTCCACCCCACTAGGCACGGAACCAGGCTGAACCAGCCATAAATGAATGGAGCCAGAGATCAGAACAAACTCCCATCTAGTCTGATATACAGATTGCAACCATGGCTGGTAAAGATATTATGCGAAAGATGATGATGTTTTCTTGAATGAACAGGGTATGGAATAAAACGTATCCATATTAAAAACTTGTTGTAGCTGAAGAAGATATTTTCTCACTAAATTTTAATCTTCAAAGCAAGACAGGTGTTGAATTACCACTCTCTTGATGAACTTCACCTGGGGTCTTCATTTAGACACTGGGTTTAATTGCCAGTTACTGGTAAATCTGTGGTACTGAATTCATTTGTATTTTTGTACACATCTACTCCCTTATCAGATAACTAAGAGAACAGGAAAACAATTGTAATTAAATAGGAGTAAAATTCTAGCCATCCTATAATCTTTCCCTTCAGAGTTGAAATTTTAGCTTTTGGAAACAAACAAAATTAGACAATAGTTAATATATTTTGCAAATTAATTACTAGCTGTAAAATGAAGCCATTGCTCTGTAAAAAAGGAAGATCTCTTGAAAAGTGTCACTGTGAGACCATATTACACAGAACTTAGAGTCTTTGCAAACTTTTTTTGTCTGCACTTACAAGTAAGTTACGAATTCCTAGAATACCTATCAAAATAAACAATCAGAAATAATAAGTGATCTCAGAACACATTGAGATGCAATATTTTTTCATTTTTAAAAAAATCTAAATAGTTTCCTTTCTCTTAATTTAAGTGAATTATATGAGTTGCACTATACAACACTAGGCTATAATATCCACCTCTGGAGACAGAAAATTAGTCAATGCAAGAACTAGACATTTATTTATTGTAAAAATATTTAAGTTCATTGCTAAAATGTATTTGGGACAAATCCCTAGTGTTGTCTCTTGGCTTCATTCCAGATTAGGCTTTTATTTATACATTTCACTTTTATATGTTACCTAATAAAACTCTATCAAAAGGCTGAGTCAACATTATAGCTAGTGAAGGCTGTACTAATGTAAACAGGAACTGTACCTTGCTAAGTAATCATGCAGTACCTCTCTACAGCTGACTACTGGAAAATGACAGCACCTGATGAGAAGTTAGAAACCTCAGGCCTGAAGCAGAGTGTTGAAAGATAGAATTCAGACACATGGAGCTGGAGATTGTCATCAGGCAATGCATCAGGCTAATAAAACAGAACCAAACTTGGCAGGCGATGAGTCTGACAGCTCCAGGAGCATCCTCAGGAGATAACACAACTGTGGAGAATCACCAGTGTACACAAACAGTGAATTTTTCAAATCCATCTTCAAGTCAGAATTAGTTAGTCTTATGTGACTGCTATTGCCCTAATTTGAGGGAGAAGTAAAGAGAACTACAATGTAAGGTAGTTTTCAGGGTTGTTATTTCCAGGCTATTTCCTGTTATTTCCAGAGCTGATAGACCTACAATGCCTTCTATTTCTGCATCAGTTGTCTTGGCCATGTCCTAAATAAATAAATAAATACCTTTGAGTATGTATATGAATGCTACAGGAAAAGAAATTAAAATTCTTGAAAGAACGCAAGTGTGAATTTATGAATACACCTTTATTAAAGAATTTAAGGAAGACCTAAGATTTCAGACCTTTTAGGTGCAACACTTTTAAGCCAGTAGTTTTTAACTTGTTTCAAATACATTTTCTTTCACTGTTTTGAATTAGCATGAAAATTTATGAATGAAGCTAACTACTGATAGAGGAACTTTCTTTCATCAAACACTAACAAACAATCATGACAGTAGACCTCACCAACAATGAAATATTATTTAAGATGTGTAGAATGTTATCTGCAACAAGGTCACTAAATACTATATTGATTTAATGAGAAAATGGAGGATTTATTCTATTACATTTGTTTTTACCTTGTGTCAATTTGGAAAGTTATGAAGGAGTTGGTTAATGAAATCATAACTAATTACAGGTTAATGACATTGTAATAATAACTGAACAAAACTCATGCCTGCAAACAAAACACAATATCAAAATACCTTTTTATGTAACATTATTAATGATGACATTCAAATTTCATAATTTCCTCTTTTATATCGGCCAAATGCTTCCTATTTGCATTCCAGGAACAGCTGAAGACCACAAGGTGAACTATAAGGAAGCATTTCTCTATATGTAAGAACTAACCACTAAAGGAAAACTTAAAATTAGGCAGGATAACCCATGAATTTTCTCTTCAGTTATACCACTGAACATTGCAACAGCTGTCTACCACAGCATCCTATAAAATAGCTGTAAGTGTTGACCTAACTTAGTAAAGCGAAATCTTAGAATGAAAACCTGTCTGCACAATTTTTCTTTATTTATTAAAAAAAAAAAAAAAAAAAAAAAGAATAAAAAAGAATAAAAAGAAAAAACCACTTTACAAAATTGTCAGTGTCATGATTTTTCTTGCTGTGACTTTAATTTATTTACTGCTAGGATACTTACTTACTGTCTGCTGCCAAAAGAAGTTTTTACTGCAGTATGTTATCTTAAAAAAAAGGAAACAAATATCTATCAGTCCAAAGTAGCTGTGAAAAAAGTTCTTGAGAATATTATTACATGGTTTGAGGACTGCTATTAAAATGAGTGATGTATTGGAATTAGATGAATGAGTTTAATTGTGTTGAAGATGAGAATTTCAGAGACATAACTATAGAGCTCAGTGACAATTTTCCAATGCAATTTATGAGAGAACCTTTCTATTTTTAATAGAAAGCTTAAATGGCCTCTTCTTTCAATATCATTTTCTTCTGCAGTGGAGACAAAGGGATCTATGATAGAAGTTGTATCCAAAAAGTGTTTGAAAGACAATTCATCTACCTTATCAGTATTTACATGAATCTTCATGATACATTTTGAAAACTAAGAATTATGCGATAAACAGAGACATCAGTTTAAGCAGAAAAAGCACTGAAAAATAATACTTCCATAGAGAATGCAGAAAAGCAATTGTCACTCATTCTCTTTAGTAAAAACAGCTTTTAATTGTATTGGCAGTATTCATGTTATCTGCTACCCGTGCTGAAAACTACTTCTAGGTATCTAAAGGACTGTTTTGCCTATACTGTATTCTTTTCAAGAGTTCCTAATTACAGTATTTTCAGAACTCAGGTAAAGGCAGAAGAGAGATTTCAGTTCATAGAAATATAGAATCAATAAGGTTGGAAAAGACATCTAAGATCATCTAGTCCAACTGTCAACCCATCACCACCCATGCCCACTAAACCAGATCACCCAGTGACACACACAACCATTTTTTTAATAAATATTCAGGGTTGACGCCTTTACTTTCCTGAGAACTACTTTTTTCTGAGAAGAAACTTTTCCTAATATCCAACCTGTGCTGACACCAACCTCATTACAGCCTCCATTCGGATAGTTATAGAGAATGATAAGGTCTCCCCGAGCCTCCTTCAGACTGAACAATCTCAGTTCCCTCAGCCAGCCCCCAAAAGACTTTTGTTCCAGACCCTTCACATCTTCGTTGTCTTTCTTTGGACACAGTCCATGGTCTCTTTGTCTTTCTTGGGGCCCAAAACTGTACACAATACTCAGTACACATCAGTACAACAGTACACATCAGTACTTGTCTCACTCCAATTTATAGGAGGGAGAGGAAATTCTTTGATATATGTATACCCGACATGAGATTGAGAAACAACGGTTCAAATGTTGGTCCAACTAGTTTATTACAAATCTTAATCAATCAGGGAGATGGGGAAGGGGAGGTGGGCGATAGAAAAGATACGAAATAAAAGCAAGGAGTGCTTTGTAGGAATCAAAAGGGAGATAGTCACCATCATGGGTCCAGCACGGTTTGTCTTCAGTAGTGATTCGGGGGCTGTTGTTCAGTTGACAATGGTGACGACAGTGATACTTTCCAAAGGCATTACAAACTTATTTATAAGTCCAAAGTGGTTGAGTCAGCTCCTTTTGGAGTGACATCTTCTGGCTTTTATATCTCAGCAGGAACTCCTTTTGTTCCCATCTTCCGGGCCTTGCCAGCAGATAAGAGGGAGCATGGAGGCACCAACTTGTATCTTGCCTTTACAGGATACAATGGTATCATCCTCCAATCTCCCATCTGCTTCACGATTTTTCTCCAATACCAAGCTCAGGCTGACAGACCAGTAGTTCTTTAGGTCCTCCTTCCAACCTTCCTGGTAGATAAAATGGCAAGTTTCCAGTCATCTGGGACCTATCTGATTAACCAGAATTATTGATAAATAACAGAAAGTGCGTTGGTAATCACTTCCACCAGCTCCCTCAATACACTCAGGTTGATCCCATCTGGCCTCATGGACTTGTGACAATCCAGATGGAAAAGGGATATATAACTAGGTGTCATTTTATTGTCTGTACTTATTTTTCAACAGAGTAATCATGGTAGTGGAAATAAGAAGTCCTATGTATTAAATGTTAAATAAATTGATATTATTATTTTAAAAGAGTCACTCTTAATGACTCAATTTTTATGCTGTTCAGTTCTTAATTTGATTTGGAATGGGTGCTTAACAAAAGAATTACTTAGAGAAAATAAATTTTTCAATTATACATTGAGAATTAGCTGATGGCAATCTAGATCACTGCATTTTTAGATCAAAACTCGAGATCAAAATTATTGCAGCATATGTCACATTACAGGCAACTGTAAGATATATACTTACTAAGTACTAACTGATGCTGAACATAAATTCTCTGAGGTAACAGTAATATGTATTAATTGATAACACAGAAGTAGAAAAAGAACAAACTCACATATCTTTAACACTGTACTATAAGGTTCTGTGGCACTCACTGTCTTGAGAGTCTCTCAACTGCTGTTGAGAAATCCTGTATCTGAGTGATGGTAAGCCAAAATCTTGGGTACGTATAAGCACCTGGTAAGACTTGATATTATATTTCTATCAAGCATTTAGAAATCTGTTTTTTAAGGAAAAATAAGTAATTTTGCCATATTAAATATCACAACACACACTGAGTAAGTGCAACACCGGGTTGCTGTTATTCCCTTTTCACTCACATAAATTAATTAATCATAATAATTATGATTCCTTCAGAAGCAGAGAACATAAAAATCATCAGACTAACTCTGAAATGTACTATTTAATTTAAGAAATGGAAATTTATGACAATTATGAGGAGTCGCTAACAAATGAAATCTCCAGAAAGATTCTATTGCATGCCATCTGTGTTTAACTGTTCCCATCATGAATAACTTCACAATTATAATTGACATTAACAGATGACTAGTTTTGGGTATAGAATGTGGGAAGAACAACTACTATCTTCTAAATTTGATTCTCACTGATAAACTTCCATATCACGAGAAAATGAGAAGCAGATCATGACAGTGATCTTGAAATGCCAGGAGTTGTTGGCATTTCAAAAACAGGCGTCTTTGCAAGATATCTGAGTCAGGTAAGGACTCACGGAAGTAAGCTGAAGGCTCTTCCAAGAAATTCTGAGAATAATTCCTGGCAGATGGTGCCAGAAAGACACACTCTTTTAGTAATTTATTGCTTAATTTTCATCAGTCAGCTAGCCAGTGATTAGTAAGAGCATACAATTAATACAGAACAAGGGGGGAAATATGTCAGCCTCGAATAGCTCATGTAGGAATAGATTAGGTGAGACTATTAAGCATATTATTATAATTGAAATGGCTGGTCTTTATTTATTCTTGAATTTATTCTGAATTTATTCTTAAATGTTTTGTGAACTGGCTGAAGCGATGTTATAATTTTTATTGAGCATTTTGAAAACCTTTGGATGATTAAGGGAAATAAAATGGTTCCAAACTTCTGAAAGGAGTAAAAATTACAGTTGCACAATAATCACATTAATCTCAGTTCCCAGGCAAAGCTAGCAGAAGAATCAATCTAAATATTTGTAATTACTGAAATTCAATTAAAAAAAAATAAAAGACAAAGCCAGTTTCAAAAATATTTTTTCCTCAAAAAACGCAGAGCACTTCTGACAAGAAATAAGATTTCTCTCTGTGCTTGTGGAAATAAAAAATAAAATAAATAAACATCTAATACCATCACACACCTAAAGATTTCAGTGGAGTCGCAAATGCTCTTTTGATGATGAAGGTAAAAAACAACAGCCCATGTGGAAGAACTGTGGTGTGAGGACAAAATCCAACGGATCAGATAATTTTTTACCATTTTAATTAAAGTATATATTGAATAAGGATTTTATTTTCCATGGCTTGGATCAGTATATTTTTGGTAATTATTTGAATAATGGAATCAGTGATAGAAAAATAATGATAAGTGCATATTACAGAAGAAATATTCAGAATGACTGCATACCGGTATATATAAGTAAGAACAGAAACAGGTATTAAACAGTAGAATGTCTATCAGTAGGAATGATTTACAAATATCTTTCAGGAATAGCGCAAATGCACCTGATCTTGGATAAGATGAAGGACTCCACAGCCAATCCATTCCATCACTAATTTTTTTTATATTTGGTATAGATGTATTCTGAATGTCACAAAACAAACATAAACTTCCATGAGAACTTAAAAATTCCATGAGATTTTATTGTAAGCTATTCAAGAGAGCGTTTTCAAAAAATAGGAGGGATATAGAGATTATGATTCGTGTTCTATTATTATTTAAAATTTTTAATTGAATGAATTTATTGCCCGTTACTGTAATAAGGTAGTTACTTACTGAAAATATATATGCAGTAAAGAGCTATTGGACTTCCATACTCTTCTTGTGTTTTAATAGAATCATAGATTCGCTCAGGTTGGAAAAGAGCTTTAAGACCACGGAGTCCAACCACAACCTAACCATACTACCCTAACTCACAACCCTCCGTTAAATCATGTCCCTGAGAACCACATCCAAACAGTTTTTAAACACAACCAGGGATGGTGACTCAACGACCTCCCTGGGGAGCCTATTCCAGTGCTTAACAACCCTTTCTATAAGTGTTTCCTGATAACCGGCCTAAACTTACCCTGGTGCAACTTGAGGCCATTTCCCCTCGTCCTGTCACCTGTCACCAGTGAGAAGAGACCAACACCGCTCTCGCTGTAAGCACCTTTCAGATATTGGAAGAGAGCAATAAGGTCTCCCTTCAGCCTCCTTTTCTCCAGACTGAACAACCCCAGTTCCTTAAGTCTCTCCTCATAGGGCATATTCTCCAAGTCCTTCACAAGACTTGATGCCCTTCTTTGGACCTGCTCCAGCACCTCAATGTCCTTTCTGCACTGAGCATAGTACTCAAGGTGAGGCCTCACCAGTGCCAAGTACAGGGGCAGGATGACTTCCGTAGTCCTGCTCACCACATCATTCCTGATACAAGCCAGGATGCCACTGGCCTTCTTCGCCACCTGGGCACACTGCTGGCTTGTATTCAGCTGACTGTCCATCAGTACACCAAGATCCCTTTCCATCAGACAGCTTTCCAGTCACTCTTCCCCAAGCCTGTAGGGTTGCCTGGGGTTGTTAGGACTAAAATGCAGGACTCGACACTTGGCCCTATTGAAACTCATGCAGTTAACCTTGGCCCATCGATCCAGTCTATCCAGGTCCCTCTGTAGTGCCTTTCTCCCCTCAGGCAGATCGACAATCCCTCTCAACTTGGTGTCATTTGCAAACTTACTGAGGGTACACTCAATCCCCTCATCAAGATGGTTAATAAAGATGTTAAATAAAAGCAGCCCCACTACCGAATCCTGAGGGACGCCACTTGTGACTGGCCACCAACTGGATTTAACTCCATTGACCACAACTCTTTGGGCCCAGCCATCCAGCCAGTGTTTCATCCAGCAGAGCATATGCCCATCCAAAACATGGGCAGGCAACTTCTCCATGAGAATGCTGGGGGGGACATTGTCAAAGGCTTTACTGAAGACCAGGTAGACCACATCAGCAGCCTTCCCCTTATTCAGCAAGTGGATCACCTTATCATAGAATCACAGAATCACACAGAATCACAGAATCACCCGGGTTGGAAGGGACCCCAAGGATCATGTAGTTCCAACCCCCCTGCCTAGCAGGGCCACCAAACATACACATTCAGATCAGGTTGCCCAGGACCCCGTCCAACCTGGCCTTAAACACGTCCAAGGACGGGGCATCCACAACCTCCCTGGGCAGCCCGTTCCAGGGCCTAACCACTCTCCTAGTAAAGAACTTCCCCCTAACATCCAACCTAAATCTTCCCTCCTTCAACTTAAAACCATTTCCCCTAGTCCTGCTGTTATCAGCCCTTTTGAAGAGTTTACTCCCCTCCTGGGTGTAGGTTCCCTTCAGGTATTGATAGGCTGCAATGAGGTCACCCCGCAGCCTTCTCTTCTCCAGGCTGAACAAGCCCAACTCCCTCAGCCTGTCCTCATAGGGGAGGTGCTCCAGCCCCCTGATCATCTTAGTCACCCTCCTCTGGACCCTTTCCAAAATCTCAATGTCTTTCTTGTACTGAGGGCTCCACACCTGGACACAGTACTCCAGATGGGGCCTCACAAGAGCCGAGTAGAGAGGGACAATCACCTCCCTGTCCCTTCTGGCCACCCCTCTCCTGATGGAGCCCAGGATCCCATTTGCCTTTCGAGCTGCCAGAGCGCACTGCTGGCTCATATTCAGTCTCTCGTCCATCAGGACCCCCAGGTCCTTCTCTGCCGAGCTGCTCTCAAGGACCACTCCTCCCAGCCTGCACGGGTGCCTGGGGTTCTTCCGGCCCAAATGCAAAACCTTGCACTTTGCCGTGTTGAACCTCATCAGGTTCACCCGAGCCCAGCCCTCCAGCCTGTCGAGGTCCCTCTGAATGGCATCCCTTCCTTCCACCGTATCAACCGCACCACTCAGCTTGGTGTCGTCAGCAAACTTGCTGAGGGTGCACTCAATTCCCTCATCGATGTCATTAATAAAGATGTTAAAGAGCACCGGTCCCAAGACAGACCCTTGGGGGACACCACTTGTTACCGGCCTCCACCTGGACATAGAGCCATTGACCACCACCCTCTGTCTGCGGCCTTTCAACCAATTGCTTATCCATCGGGTCGTCCACCCATCAAATCCACTTCCCTCCAATTTGGAGATGAGGATGTGGTGGGGGACCATGTCAAAGGCCTTGCTCAGGTCCAGGTAAATGACATCGGTCGCCTTCCCTTCGTCCACCAATGCCGTCACTCCATCATAGAAGGCCACAAGATTAGTTAGGCATGACCTTCCTTTGGTGAAGCCGTGCTGGCTGTCTCGGATCACATGCTCATTCTTTATGTGACCGAGCATGTTGTCCAGGAGGATCTGTTCCATGATCTTCCCAGGCACGGAGGTGAGACTCACCGGCCTGTAGTTCCCCGGGTCCTCCCTGCTCCCCTTCTTGTATATGGGAGTGACATGACCCTTCCTCCAGTCGTTCGGGACCTCACCTGACAGCCACGACTTCTCAAATATGATGGAGAGCGGCTCGGCAACCACCTCAGCCAGCTCCTTCAGGACCCTGGGATGCACGCCATCCGGCCCCATAGACTTGTATTCATTCAGTCTAAGGAGGCACTCTCGGACTTGCTCTGCCCTTACAGTGGGGAGGAATTTACCTCCTTGGTCCCCACATAGAGGTTTGGGGATGCAGGGTTCAGGGATGTGAAAAAGACTAGAATCCTGGCCACCAGTGAAGACCGAGGTCTTCACATCATAGAATGAAATCAGGTTTGTCAGACAAGATATGCCATTCATAAACCCACGCTGACCGGGCCTGATCCCCTGGTTGGCCTTTAACTGGTCCATGATGGGGTTAGAAGCATTTGTAAGGTAACAATAAAACCAAATATAGCATAATAAACATATTTTAGAAATATACTAAAAATTAATATTTTCTTTTTTTTCCTTTTTTTTTTTTTTCTTTCTGAAGTGCCATAGAATATACCATCATCTATCCAATTTTCAGTCTGACAGGACATGTTTCCCATAGACCTTTATTTGTTACCAGTCAAGTACATGGGAATGTCATAATTTTCCTTCATCATCTCAATTAGCATTAACACCTACATTTGGGCATAAGTCACCTAAATCTCTTGAGCCCAATGTCTTGTTCTCAAAGCTTAAAAAATGTCTTCACAGAATTATAGAATGTTTGACTCGGAACAGACCTTTAAGATCATCTAGTTCCAGACCTCTGCTATAGGCAGGTACACCTCCCTCTAAACCAGGTTGCTCAAAGCCCCATCCAGCCTGGCCTTGAATGCTTCTTAAGGGGAGCATCCACAACTTCACTGGGCAACCTGCTCCAGTCTCATCAACCTCACCGCAAACAATGTCTTCCTGATAATACCTACTCTAAATCCACCCTCTTCCAGTTTAAAACTATGTCCCCTTGTTTTGTTGCTTCCTGTTCTTATAAAAAGTCCCTCTCCAGCTTTCCTGTAGGCCCCCTTGAAGTACTGGGAGGCTGCTATAAGTTCTCCTCCGAGCCTTCTCTTCTCCAGGATGCAGAGCCCAACCTGTATGCATAGCAGAGGTGCTTCAGCCCTCCAAACATCTTCCTGTCCCTCCTCTGGACCTGCTCCAACAACTCCATGTCCTTCTTGTGATGGGGGCTCTAGAACTGGACATTGTACTCTAGGTGGGGTCTTGCAAGAAGAGAGGCAGAATCACCTCCCTCAACCCACTGGTCACAATTCCCTTGATGCAAACCAGAATACTGTTGGTCTCCTGGGCTACAAGCACACATTGCTGACTCATGTTGAATCTTTCATCAATCGTCATCCATTCATTCCCATTAATCCCAATATCCTAAGTGAATTTAAAAGTAATTTGAAAAATTAGTTTATGTCCTTTTCACCTTTTAAAATTTATTAATATAGTGGAGAAACAGAACCATCATAATTGACTAACAATCTCAGTCCGATACTCAGAATGCAAATAAAATATGGTATTTCTCCTCATGAAAGATTATGATGTCAGGTTTTATGAATGGTGTTCCTAGAATTACATGATATTTCTTTTGAAGAGAAAGTACAATGTAGTAAGGCTAGGCAAAATTACCAAATATATATGTCATTTGGACTACCAGTTCAGTATATTAAAATGCCTTGGATTCCACACAATTGGGAGAAATTTCAAAAATTACTCATTTCAGACAGATCTGTATATTACGTAGGAGAAGATAAGTGACATTTTCTTCCTGGTATAAAAAAGACTAGGAATCTGAAAAACCATGCTAGGAACTTTTCAAGGAAGTAAAATTACACCCAGATTAGATATATCAGAAGCAGGAAATGAAATAAATTATTAACAGTGTTGTCAAAGAGTAAAAGAGATTTACTAACAGGTGTATAAAAATTTAGAGAACACAACACACATATAGAGGATAACAGGATTTCCAGTTTTAAAATTGAAATGAATTTTTCTGTGAAAAACACTCTAATAGGCTTCAACTAAAGCAGGATTTTCCTGTAAAAAGAAGTTAATGCCACCAACTCCTTCAGTGGTTTAACAAACTGTGACAAGTCTCTCAGCACATACGGTGTTTTAATTAGACATCATAGTTCCGGGCAAATTGATCTCCTCTTGCTTTGTCTCTCAAGTGTCAGATAGTTTAAGGTGAAGTCCTGGAATGATTTCAGTTGGGAGAAACGGAATTAGAGCAGTAGCTCAGCCCTGGCTGTGAACAGCATTTGTGAAGCGTTACTGAAACTTCTTAGTTTCCTTTCTTAAGCATGCGAATGCTAGTTACCACATGCTGGGATCCTGTTTAGTAAAACAGAATATTAAATACCTGTATGGTCTGTAATTTTCTTAGTCAAACCAATAGTCATTGAACTGTGTGTGGATTTGATTCTGAAGGTGCTGAAACTACTCTGCTGCCATGAGAGTCAGGGGATAAACCCGTCAGTGCTCAGCCCACATTTTTACTTCCTCAGTGTGTAATGCAATTGAGACTGTTGTCATTTAGAAACCTGAAATAGCTTCTGCCTTGCAGATAGTGCTTTGTTTGTGGCAGTACTGCCGAAGCACAAACAATTTTTGGTACTGAGCATTTTAAGCAATCTTGACAGCTAAAGTGGTGCATTGAGACCAAAGAGCCAGCGTGGTTTACAGGAACGTACTGCAGCCCAGTCAGGGTATTTATCTGTTCTGTGGGAAAAACAAGCAAACAAAAACACAACAAAACAAGCAGCCACTTGGCCTCCTCTCCCTCTTTTGCACAATAAAGAAAAACAACTGACACAACACAAAGAAGAATACTATACTTTTGTAGATTAAATTCACTTTCCAGCGCTAGCTCTTTTTATCATTCTTTATGCATTTAAAGGGCAAAGTATCTTATCACAAAGCACTGGAATATCATATACCCTTTTTCTAATATTCAAGCATATTGAGTACTCTAGAAGTAAGATTCAAAATTTTCCTTTCCAAAAGTTCCCTTAGCAGCAGCCTATACAGTAAAACACTTATAAGGCACCCAAGACTGTGCTATTGATCAATGAGTGTGTACAAAGTCACTTTTAATCATAATGCTCACTTGCAATTGCCATCAAAACCAGAGAGATGACAGACAGCGGTACACATGTGTTTTTCACATGACATATTGTCAAAACATGGCTAACAAAGAGCCAGATATTTGGCTTAGGAGTGGGAATATGTATCAAGCTCTGCCTAGGGATGAATCATGAATGAGTGGTGAGCTTATGGGTGAAAATTAAGGGGCTGAGTAATATCAATGACATCACTGTGGGAACTTACTACAGGCTGCCTAATCAGAAGGACAAAGTTAATGAGGAATATAGGAACACTGTCAGTGCATGTGGGGGTGCCACAAGGAAGGCAAAGACCTTAATTCTGGTGAAGGAAGTCAAGGATAGTAAGAAAGACTTCTTTAAATTTGTCAGTAGCAAAAGAAAAACCAGGGAAAATGGGGATATTTTGCTGAATGAGGTGAGTGTCCTGTTAACAAAGGACTCTGAGAAATCTGAGTTTCTGAGCACCTTCTTTGCTTCAGCCTTTTTTTACTAAGAACCCTTTGGCAATCTCAGACCTTGGAGATAAGAAAGAGAGTCTGAGTAAAGGAAGACATTCCCTTGGTTGAGGAGGATCTGGTTAGAGATCATCTAAGGCAAATGTGATGCATACAATTTCATGAGACTCAATAAGATGCACCCATTAGTGCAAAGGGAACTGGCAGAATTCACTGCTGAGACACTCTCTATCATCTTTGAAACGTCATGAAGAATGGGAGAGGTTCCTGGAGACTTGAGGAAAGCTAATGTCACTCCAGTCTTCTAAAAGGGCAAGAAAGAGAACTTGGGAAACTGCTGGCCAGTCAGCAGCACCTCCATCCCTGAGAAGGTGATGGAGCAGCTTATTCTGGATGTCACAGGGCTTTTGACACTCTCCCATAACATCCAAGGTAAGCTTAGGAAGTATAGAAGAAGAGGATTGACAGTGAGGACTGAAAACTGACTGACTGGCAGAACATTGAGCTTTTAGAAGCTCCAGAATAGCTATCAAGGATCTGAACCACTTTAGTTATATAGATAAAATACTGCAACAGAGTTTTGCAATGTTTTAATTTTAGGGATTTCTTTTTTTATATTTTTGTTGAGTAAATGTATTTTTATACTAACTTATTTGGCTCTTAGCACATTTTGCAAAGCATAATTATTGCTGACTTTGTCAAGCAGTCAGGGCTGAGGTCAGGAGAGATAATCAGCCTGATAATCAGTAAATTTAAAATAAGGATAGCAAAAATAAATATTGTTTTATATTTGGCAGCAAAATTCCTCAACAATATTATTATAAATGAGAGAGATTCCTTCACCCAATACTCCCACCTTGTTCAGCTAAAATGAGTACACAGTATTATGAAGAAGGCCAATAAACTGAAATAGGATTTATCTCTACACTGTTCCACTGAGGAAAAAACATTATTGTTCATCTTAACCTGCAGAAATTTTTCTCCACCTACTGATAAAAGCAAAAAAAACAAAAAATACTAATTAAAAAAAAAATAAATCTTAGAAGTTAATTAGTACATACGTGCTTGCACTGTATGGGGTTTGTCTAATGAAACTTGTGAAAATAACTTTTTTTTTATTCTGCAAGAGACTTAGTGTCTTCTTTGATGTGTGCATTTCTCCTGATTCACAATGCTGTGAGGTGCTGCAGGCCCTCTCTCAGCCTTACCTTTTACCTAGCCTTCACTCACTAGTTCTCCTCTCTCATTGTTGTCCCTGAAGGTGTTCAAGACCAGTTGGATGGGCCCCGGGCATCCTGGTCTTGTGTCAGATCTGGAGGTTTGTGGCTCAGCCTGTGGCCGGGGGAGGGTGTGTTTGGAATCTTTGGGGTCCCTTCCAAACCAAGCCACTTTATGATTCTATGAAGAACAATGTTGATTCTTGCCCAGTGCCAATTCCATTTTGGAGCTGATGTATTATTCAGAACACCACAACATGTTTATGCTGTGTTACAAGCCTGATCTTTGTGATTCTGTCCTGTTTATATCGACACTCCATATCATGACGTCATGCGGCACACTGTTTGTACTGGAACACAGTACCAAGGAATTGCACATTCAGATTCTTATCTTCTGGCACTCTCAGCTATTCTCATGTGGATTCCAGCTCTTTGAGAAGATATGTCGTGAAAAGACATACTACAATTCCCAGAAGTCTCCTGTACTCCTGTGAGAATCCTTCTTTGTTTTTTGTCTCAAAGCTTGCTTCCTGAGAATATTCTTGTGATAAGACTCTGAGTGACTTGTCAAGGAGGCAACTGATGGGTGCTAACTGTGTGACAATCGATATCGCTTTGGGAACATTTGAAAGCCCCCTCCCCCAGAGCTGCTTGCTCTGTAGAAGAGTGGAAGAGAGTGCTCAGGAGTGTTCACTGGCAGAAGATCTGGCCTGTGACTAAACCGCTCCAGCTTAGTATGGGAGGCTGGGGGATGATACCATTGTATCCTGCGAAGGCAAGATACAAGTTGGTGCCTCCCTGCTTCCTCTTATCTGCTGGCAAGGCCAGAAAGATAAGAACTAAGGAGGCTCCTGCTGAGATCCCTGAGCCAGAAACTGCCACCGCAAGGAGAACTGACTCAACCACCTTGGGTTTGAGCTGTCACTCAAAGGAGAGCTGACTCGACCACTTTGGATTTGAGCTGTCACTCCAAAGACAGCTGACTCAACCACTTTGAGGCATTGAAAAGGGGCCATCATTGCCATGGTCATCATTCGTCATCGTCATCGTCATCGTCATCATCAATAGAACAACAATGCCCGATGACCTACCACTACTGAGGATCAAAGACGGAACTACGAACCTCGCTGGATCCATGGTGGTGACTATCTCCCTCTTGCTGCCTATAAAGACTCCTTGCTTCTTCTTTTCTATCTTTTCTATCACCCTCCTTCCCTTCCCCATTACCCTAATTCATAATAGTGTCCGTCCTCCCCTTCCCCATTTCCCTGATTAAGATTTGTAATAAACTGGTTGGACCAACATTTGAACCGTTGCTTCTTAATCTCATGCCAGGTATATAGTTAATAAAAGAACCTCCTCTCCCTCCTATAAATTGGAGCGAGACAACTCCCCACCTGATTTTATATTCCAGCTGATGAGAGCGAACTGTCTTCCTTTTCTGGGCATTGCAATGAGCTGCACGGTTGGAAATACTTTCTCTCGGATTTGTTTGTTTTATTACCCATAACTCTCTTTTATATCCTACTATCTTATAGTCTTCTACCATTGGTAGTAAATTAATCATCTCTCCGTATCACAATTGGATTGTTTCTATTTTGTTTCCTCAAAAAGGGGGAGAGGAAGAAAAGAAGCCAGGAAATCCCTTGCCTCTTGTACTATCATCAACTAAACTACGACAGATTCTTATTTCTCTAGGTCACAAAATGCTAGATGCCTATTTAGTGCTGAGATAGTGATTACTCTGGGAAAGTTCCAGTCACTAAAATATTATTTTTAATGTCTTTACCATGCTCTGTATGCAGACAAACAGTGATTATTTACAATAGCAGTACTTGGAAGGTGGGTTGCTCAGCTGAATTAGAATATGTGGTCTTATAATTATGTCTGGTGATAATGGTGAGAGGATATTTCCCAAAGCACCCTCATGCTTCTGTTTAACTTCTGGTCAGAACTGGAGGTAAGAGAAACAAAATACACATTCAAAAGTTATGTCAAAATATGGCTGTGAAGATATTCGTAGGTCATTAGAATTCAAGATAAATTTAACTGAGAGCTTTTAAAATTTCTAACAAGAGTTGTATTCTCAAGAGAGAATGTTTCAGAGCAGATGTGCTTTTGTCTAAATGGAGATTTGTTTTTATTCTGAAATGGCCATCCATCCTTAAAATATCTCCAGGAAATTTACATAATTTTCTAAATTCTATTCTTGCCTCTTACTCATCCACATAAAGACACTGTCTATACGACCATGCTAAGATTTTATTTAATTCTCGTGAAAAATAATACCGTTTTTCAAAAAGGGATAAATTGCATTGACAGATAAGGTCTGGTTTCAGAATTCTTTTCTGCACTGTTTTCTGAGCCTGTTTTACATTTCTTTTGTTAATGGATTTTACAGGTGTTTTTGTGTTTTGATTTGTTTATAAATTTTATTTGAAATACAAATTTAATGGAAGACAAAACATTCTTGTTACAGAATGTTTTCCTCATTTATTTGATGCTCTACATCAGGCTGCTAGAATTCAAAAGGCTTTGACTTTTTAAAATTCTCACTTTTTTCTCTACTAGAAGTCTTGGAGGGAAAAATGTATGACACCCGACATCAGCTGTGCAATAGCTGAGTATGTTGTTACTACTATATAAATGTATGTATAAATAAAGACATACTACAAGCTATATTTGAAGTTCCACATTTTCTTCTACCAGTGGATTTAGTAAGAATTAAATTATCTGATTACCCTTGTCATAACTGTAAAACACAAATAAGGGCACTTTCAAAGTTAGGAAGAATCCTGTATAAACCTAGAGGAGGACAAATATGTATAAGATGGTCATTACTATACAGGTTTGGTTTGTGATCAGGTTTATGTTGCAACATCAATGATCTGGGCATCATCCCTCAGTAGGCTCTTTCAAACACAAAACCAAAGGGACTTCAGATATATGTTATGTGTTGAAATTTAGGACCAATTCCATAAAAATATGTATGTTCTTAATTGTTACAAATAAGTATAAATTTCATTTGATAAAAACAAAAAATTAAGAATTTAAGGGAAAGATGCAAACTTTTGTTTGCCAAGGAAATGATGATAAAAGAATATAATGCAGTGTGTGCTATCAAAGATATTCAACGGTAAACGAATAGAAAGCATCATATTCCAAAATTTGTTAAAATCCACTCATCACTTCTTTCTGCCCCTGCCTAAGACAATTTCAAGTTTGTTAAATGCTTGCAAAAAAGCCTGTTTACTTGCAATAAAAAACATTCCTGACATATCTATGCCTACTGTTAAATTGAATTACATCTGTGTCAACAGTCTTCATAGATACAATTCAGCAACCTTATGCTGCACCAAAATATTTTCACCTTCAGATAAGACAACATACATATACCACATCACAAAAAGTTGAAATATTTCTTGTGTTCCCAAGGTTTTCTAAATATCTTGAACTTTTATGTTCAATAGCTTGATCAAATCTGTATCTTGATGGATTCTGAGCAGCTTCTTTGGTACAGTTTGTGATATACAGCATATCTCAGAAGACTACATAAGAGAGGTTATGTCCATTATGGAGTTGATTATTTCTGATTTGTAGGAAATGTTCTGGCTATGCTTAATACTGCTGGTAGTAATTTTTCAGTCTGAGAACTCATAATTGCTACTTACGTGAATAAAGCATGACAGATTTTTTAAAAAGTAAATTTTCTAAAAAATGTTTTCTATGTAAAGTACTTTCAATTTCATCTACAAATTATTCTTTTTAAAATGATGTTTTCAGAGACTGTAAACACTACAAGTCACTGTTCCTTGCCTCCAGCAAGATGATCTGTCTGCACTGATTAACGTTCTTTTAAAGAGCTTAGCTAGTTTCAATGAGAACTGTGATTGCATTTAGATATGGCAGCCTCTGTGAGTATTTACTCCTCTTTCCACATCAGCAGTATGTATCTGGAGGCTTTACAGTTACATTCAGTAACACAACTTGAACGATCTGAAAATTTGTCACACATCCTGGAAAAATTAGGAGACTTAATGTAGAGGGATTTGGATGAATCATTTGCAGTGAATAATTTATTCAGAAAATGTAGCCTCTTTTTTGTTTAACTTCTCCATGAACAATGATTTTAGGAATATATTTGATCCATATCATTTAAATTATACCTTTTGTAAAAATGTTCTATCTTGTACATTTATTCTCCATTGTAATAAAATATTATTCATTTGTTTTGTGATTAAGTATTTTGTTTCCTTAGATTTTTATTACATCTACAAATAAACCAGTCAGTGAATGCAAAAATGAATATTAAAAATGAATGTTAAAAACAATTTTCTTCTAGAAAGACATTTAAATTTCACATGGGCCAAGAAGATGTTCAATATTACTGTGAATTTACATGGCCAAGTTGCTTTCCTTATTCAATTGTTAAAATGGTGAAATGGCTTTCAGTAAGACTAACAAAAAACTGGGTCAGGAAAGAGGAAGGATGAAGCAAAATAATCATTACTTTTCGGAACCTTATTTCTGGTGGAAAACTCTGTCCACTGAATGTCCCATAGAAGATGTCTCTAAATTCATCATTTCTGAACTTAAGAAGGTAGAAAGCAGCCCCATGTAGGGAAAATGGTAGTACTTTATAATGGGAACATACAAATCTGGGAATTGATTACTGCCACCATCCTTACCCAGCAAAAGCATAGGAAAAAATAAAGGTATGACATTTCCTTTCATTCAAAATATATGAGGGATATAAATCCCTTTCCTCCTGTGGTGATCCAGATCAATAAATATTTGGAGGAGTAATGCCATTTGTGATATCGTATTTTTCAGATACTCTGTGAATTTTTGGTCTTCCTCCTCTCTAACAAACTCCTTCCTTCCTCTACCACTTATCAGATTACCAATCTTAAAATGGTCTCAGGGACACTTTTGTTTATGAGTGTACCTGTGAGAATGTCATATTAGTATTTTATGCTTATCCTTACTGATTAAAAATTGCTGACCTGATTATGTAAATAAAATCTTTCACAAACAGACTGCTCCTAATACTTCTGTTTAATTCCAGGTTTCCTCAGAGGAATATTATGTCAGAACAGACAATAAGTCTCTGCTTTCATGCTACTATAATACCACAGATGCAGAACTGCTGCAATCAGTAGCACAGCAGATGCAAAAGGCAACACTCATGAGGGTAAGCACGGTGAGATACTGTTTAGATAATGCAACAATGCATTCTGAGATTGTCATTTGCAATTAATTCAGCACCAGTGGTTGTCTAGACAAATGTCATCATGTTTTATTTACCTCATCCAACACCACTGCTCCTTCTGAGAAGCTACTTATTTCACACTTCACAGTTTGTCCCATTCATTCTGCTGTTCAACACGAGCAGTGGGAATCTGGCCTCTGCTGAGATACTTGTTTCACCTAGTGAGAAAGTGCACATATTACTGAGAAAACAGCATGACAGCAATGTATTTTTAAGACTTTCTTTCACACTGATGTTTCATATTCATATTCTTTTAACCTTTCAGGATTAGTGTTGCCTTTGAAGGAAGAAAAAAAATCTAGTTCATGTTCATCAAATTTCACAGTCTCTGATATTTCTTTTATGCTCACATTCTCAAGTTTTATTATTACTGTTTTTAAGACTTGCCATTTTCTATTCCTATTTCAAAGTGGGGAAGCATGCTTTCATTTTTCACTTTTCTGCTTCCTACTTACTTCAAAAAAGTAATCCTATTTTCTTGCTCACAGTCATTTATATTAAGCTAGATCCAGAAAGAACACTTACCCATATACTCTGTATACCAATTTGGCTGCTCTTGAGTTTCTTTGCTCTCTCTTTTTTCATTACTTAATATCATTAATTGTTCACAGTATTGTAGAGCTTAAAATTTCTCTTATACAAATAAAGTATATGTCTCTTATGCACTGTCTTCTATTCCATTAAATACTTCAGTTTCTGAAATGGAACTACATAGGCAAATATCAATAATGGGCATATTACATTCATTATTATCTGCAGTACTCACACAGTTTATTATACATAAATATCAAATTTAGTTCACAGTCTTAGCAAGTGTTAGAAATATAAACCTTATTTTTTGAGAGGATAAAGTGAACAGGTAACTTCCACACATTAATTTTATGAATAGTATGAAACAAGTCTCCTTTTTTTACATTTTCACATTTTTTTTCTCATGGTGGAGTAGCTTAAATTATAACATAACATGGATATTTATACTATTATGGACATATAAATAATAATGAAAGTATAATAAATCACAAAGCATTAAGTAGATCCACAAAAATGCCAGCAATGTGAAGTGCATTATTTTTCTGAAATAATTTAGAATAATAACTTTTATCTCCTTAGTCTTTTCATACAGTAAAGTTTGCCCAAGTTCTAAACAATGTCCTTGCTCAGCTATAATTTATTCATAAGTGAGAAGAGCTTTTTATAACATTTCACGAAGATCACAGTCTGCCAATCTGGGAACAAAAGCACTCATAATCCTGTCTTCTATTCCTGAATTTCAGTACCTTCATATCAGTTATGCATGTACAAATTCTACCTTTCCATCAGCCAAAAGCTGATTTGGTTGGATAAAGGAAAAATTAAAAAAAAAAAAAGTGGCAGTTTAAAACTACATCCTTTCCCTCTAATTATTACATGTAATTCCATTAACAATTCTTCAGTGATGGAATTCAGTTTAAAGAAGCATCCTTATTTTCTCCTCAAGATTTCTCCAAGACTCTAAAATACTTCTTTTTTTGAAGAATGAATTGTTGCAACTGAATTACATGTTGCATATTATTAAATTTGAAGTTATATATTCAGAGCTGCCTTACACTTATTATATTATGACCATATTAGTATAAATATCCATGTTATGATCTGAGATCCTCCACAGGAGAAGATAGTGTGAAAATGAAAAATAAACCATCCTTATTTTACATCATTCATATAAATCATGACAATATGATGTTATTGCTTCTGATGGGAAAGCTGTACAAAAGATGAAAAATTCTATTAGAGCTTTACAAAGAGAAGTTATATTAATAGTTGATTGGAACATATCTATTTATTTTTCAAAGTGAAAGAAGTCAAATAAACACAGAAGCTGGAAAAATATGTTTCTAGGGAACAGGGAGATATGAGTTGAGGGAAACGTACCTATCCTCAAATTACTTTTGATGGTATTATTACTTTACTATATTCTCTTGATTCACCTTGATGAAGAGAGAATCTTGTATTTTCAAAATTCATTATTGGTATCTAATCTGCTACTGACTTGTAAGAGCTTCAAAGAATTAAAAAAAAAATCTCCTAGGTATCTGTGAATTTTGTAGTCAATATATTCCTAAAGGAGATGTCTGCTTGGTAATTGATTATGCATTTTATGCAGCCACACTCTGGAGCTGAGGGGAAAGCCATTGTAGGATTGTTATAAAGATAAAAATGAAGTGAAAAAAAAAAAAAAAGATGAAAAATAACATTGGGTGAAACAAATGTATAAGGATGAAAAAGAAAACACCAAAAAATAATCCTTGATACATTTAAGACAGATAAAATATCTGCAAATTTAATGGCGAATAAAATATTCTTACTTATCTGGTATTACTGTGTGCTTTTAGTTATTCTTCTGCTGAAAATATTACAAAATCCTCCTTATTACTTAGATAATATTATCTAAAAATACTATCTAAAATTACCTAAACAATTTTGACTCCAAATGTTTTAGGCAATTTGTTGCTTTTCCAAATACAAAAAAGCCTCACCTCCAAAAAATGAAGAGGATTCTTGCTAGTAGTGTTCAGCTATTAGAATACTTAAAGCCTATCATTATTTGTGTTCTGGCAAAAACATTTCCATCAGAAGGTAAACTTTTGTTTCAAAATATGCATGTCTGCACTCTCTAAATTAGATAATAATAACGGAAGGGCCTTGTGCATAGTAAAAAAAAAGCATACATGCATAGAAATACACTGTATTTATGATGAGTCATATTATAATTGAGAACATAAAAAATTAAAATTCAGTTTTTCAAGCAATTTCTCATATAAAGAGTAATAATGCAGCAGCACAGTGAATTAAATCTTATACACATTAGGCCTCTACTTTCTTTTTCATACTCGGGTTTAACCAACATTACTACAAATCCAATGTAGCCAAGCATCTTTCTCTCCCCAACTTCCAATCTGGATCTTAGAATCATAGAATCATAGAATCATAGAATCATAGAATCAATCATAGAATCATAGAATAGTTTGAGTTGGAACGCACCTTTAAGGTCATCTAGTTCCAACCCCCTGCTATAGCAGGGACATCTCCTTCTACATCAGGTTGCTCAGAGCCTGATCCATCCTGGCCTTGAATGCTTCTTGAGTGGAGAATCCACAACCTTACTGGACAATCGGATCCAGTGTCTCACCATCCTCATGGCAAAATTCTCCCTGATATCTAATCAGAATCTATCCTCTTCCAGTTTAAAACCATTTCCCTCTGTCTTGTCACTACATTCCCTTATGAAAAGTCCCTCCCCAGGATACCTTCAAGGCCTATTTCAAGATCTGGGAGGCCACTAGTGAGTTCTCCTCCGAGCCTTCTCTTCTCCAGGCTGCAGAGCCCAACCTGTCCGCACAGGGAAGGTGCTCCAGCCCTCTAAATATCTTTCTGGCCCTCCTCTGGATCTGCTCCAACACCTCTATTTCCTTCTTGTGTTTCATACTCTAGACCTGGAAGCAATACTCCAGGTGGGGTACTTTCTCAGAATATGTAATCTAAATCTTCCCTCTTTTAGTTTTAAATCCTTTTCCCTTGTTCTACTACTATCTGCCTGTGTGAAAACTTTGTCTTCCTCCTATTTATAAGCTCTGATTAAGTACTGGAAGACTGCAGTGCAAGCATGTCATTGAAGCCTTCTCTTCTCCAGGCTGAAAGATTCCAATTTCCTTAGTCTTTCTTCATAAGATAGGTACTCCAGCCCTCTATTCATCTTCATGCCTCTCCTCTAGACTGGCTCCAACATTCTCATATCTTTCTTGTTCTGGGGTCTCCAGCCTGGAATGCAGTACTCTAGATGAGACCTATCTTCCTCTATCTAGCTGACAGAGATGTAGATTAGTACAAATTAATGACATTCACCAAAATAGAAAAATGTAATTTCTGACATATTCTTTCAGAGCACAAATTTGACACTGTCCAAATGTTCCATGATTATTAATTGGCTCTCCTTCATCCCCACATGATGAAAATTGTAACAAAGATATAACTAATTGCAACGAGGAGATATTCATTGTGTAACAACAATATAATAGAGATATAATCAAGATTATTTGTCAAGGAACACATTCTGTTCTTGTGTTTTCTACTTGAAGTTTAAATTTTTATACTTTAAAGCTTCTTCCTTACAATCTCAAAGTTCTGATATTTTTTACGTTTCATTTTTTTTTAATTTTTTGAAAGCTGAGATTCTCATATTTCCAATATTTAGACCAATAATGAAATAAGAATGAGTAATATTTCCAATTAAATTAGAACAAAAACAAAAGCGAAAACAAGCACAAAAACAAATAAACAGAAAAAAAAAAACCAAAAACAAAAAAACAACAGAACCGTTATAAAGACAAAAAAATAAAACAAGATGAGGAAGAAGCAAAAGCAACAATCAAATGAACTTGCTGTTCTATTTTTTTTCAGGAAGGCCAAAGTCATCAAGTTCTTACAGGACAAACAGGCCAAGTGTCGCAATGTTAGGAGCAGAAACGCTGTATGTAAATCTAGTGAAATTTTGGTGTTAAAGCAACCTCAACACAGCTGACAAAGTTAGGAATTCTTAAAAGACCACTATACAGATGTAAGACTATATCTCTGGAAAATAACCTCAAATAGATGGAAGAGTTTTTGGCACCAGTACTTGTTGAAACAATGTAAAATTTTACCATCACCCACCAGACTTCCCCTGACTATTGATTTAAATAGTTGATTTAAACCAACTATTAAAACCTTATGATTAGTCTTTGCATAAACTCCATGCACTGATGAGGCAGAAAAATGCAAATGATCGCACTCAGGTAGACATACACAGAAGTGCTTTTTTTCTCTCAGCTGATTTGACTTACCAGCGATGAATCAGCCTCTCATAATTTTACAGCAATGCTTTTTCCCCGTGGCAATTTTTATCGACTGAAATATTGTCATTCTATTTTAATTTCTCATGTTTGTTGCTGACATGATATTTTGTGTACTTCTATTAAAATATTTAAATAATCTCCATTTTATTTGGTGCTAACAAAATGTGTTCTTAAAGCTTTTTTAGTCATTATAGATGCACTTTCTTCTGTAAGTATCACATTCTGAAAATCCATTAACAGGAAGTGAAACTTCATAGCAAGTCTCAATTTAATTCAATATTTTTTAACATTCTCATACAAAACGCTCTGTTGTACCCTGTGTTAAACAAAATACATCTTAATTTTACAGTTAGAATTGCATTTAAGCCCTTCGAGATGCAAATATTTCCTTGTTTACTGAGAAGTATCCAGTTCCATGCATTTAATATCATTCCCATGTTTCTCACTTGAAAATTCACTGAATCTGACAAGTTTAATTTGAAGCCATAAATCTTACAAATCCTAAACTGGAAGCTCTGTGCTCCAGCCTGAGGTCTTGGGCATTTAATCTTGCCTCAGATTTCCTGTCTGCTAATGTTTATTCTCCTTGAAAAAAAAACAGAACTTTCTTTCTTTGAATAAACCCCTTAATGTTTGCTGCATCTTTCTAGATACTGTGTGCCAAATGTGATGGAAGCTACAATCTTTCTGCAAATTATAATTATTTTCAATTCACAGCATAATAA
This sequence comes from Lagopus leucura, assembly GCF_019238085.1. NCBI lineage: Eukaryota > Metazoa > Chordata > Aves > Galliformes > Phasianidae > Lagopus > Lagopus leucura. Next base: position 30,792,351 of record NW_024962265.1, read on the forward strand.
AAAAAAAGAACGTTCTTTGAGAGAATGGTTTAACTTTGCAAATCTTCCTCAGAGTGTAACCTTAAAACCAGAGTTTGACTAGGTTGAACAACAAGGTCTGCTGGTCCTGCCTCTGTCATGAACTTACTCAGTGTTATAGAATTACAGTTTGCAGTGGAACTTGTATCTGTTTCCAAAATATTAAAACCAGATCTACATGCAGCTCATTAATCATGGTAGTTAATTAAAAATATTAATTATGAATACTATGTGCTGCTTGCAGTTCATTGACATTTAGCAGTGCTATTAAATGGCTGGCACAAATCACCTGGAATTTGTACTTCCACACACCAGCAGCACTGGTTTCTCCTTCTAAGCCCAGGGATGTTGAAGTTTAGTGATTTGAGTACATATTTGTGAAATAAAATAAAATGAATAAAAGTTACCTTTTGCCATAATATGTAATTGTGCCATCATACAGAATTAGTATCAAATACTCTGTGTATCATAGTTAGCAGTGACAGAAGAATGAAGTTGCTGTTTCTCTTACTTGCTGTATTGTTTAGATCATATTAATATGTTTTCTATGTTATGACTTGCAAAAGCTCAATATTCTTACAGAAGCTCATATGCCTTCAGATCTTTCCTTAGTAATGCTTTGGATGGCTCATTAGAGGAATTTGGAACCACATATCAATTATATATTTAAGTAACTAAATGTTTTGTTTAGTGCTACTCTTTTTGTTTTTTTTTTCTTTTTTTTTTTCCCAAGGAATAGTGATTTTTCATTTTAGCTTCAGTTACATTTACAGCTTTGTGAACTAATAGAAACTTAGCAAGGCTTGATAAATATCATTCATTCTTTCTCAACGTAGCTGTTGTATTTTAAGCAAAGAAATTGGGTGATAAGTTCTTGTTAGAACAGCAGTCATAAGCCACTAATCTTTGAAGTAAGCCTTCTAGCTAAACAATTATAAATTGTATTATTTAGGATGAAAAGAACAAAGAAAAATAATGTGCTACTCTGATTTCCTGATAAAAGTAATTACAGTGTTTTATCATCTTTTTTTATCTTTTCCCCATTCTATTCACTCCATTTTTTACTGTAGGCGTCTGTCTTTCATGTAAAATTTCACCTTTTGGGGTTCAGTAAACTTCTCTGTTTAAACAAAATGTGGGATGTGCAATTCTTCTCCACAAGCTAGAACTCAGCAAAAGATTGTGGAGACTTCCCTTGAGAAGCAGATGCTCACAGGCTTACAGATAAAGAAAAAAATAAGCTCATAAGTTTAATTTTAGTTTTTCAAATGTGATAAAATAAGTTGATCAAGAACAGTGTTATTTGAGCAGAGTATTAAATCATTCTGTACAACTGCAGCTTAAAACATAAATCTTTAACGAAATCTGTTAATAACAAATATGAACAGAATATCAGAATATCCTCTTTTCTGTGAACCTGTCTACTTTTAAAAATCAATCTGGGTAACAATGTATTCCTCTTACCAGTGTTTTATAGATAAAGTCCAAAAAAATTTCCAAGCACTCTTGTAAACAGGCACAGGAAAAGCTGCCACTTTCTAATTTATGAATAGTACAGTGTTAAAATATGGAAGTAAGTAGAACTACTGTGCTAATTTTAGCCATTTTTATTTTGATGCTTTAAATGCTTCTGATTTTATTTTATATTATATTGGAATAACTAAAATCAATTCAAGTTTACCGTTTATCTGTAATGCCTTCTTTGAGACTAATTTTACTGCTTCAGTTTAGCTCTACTACCAACCTATATATTAAATGCAGTATGCTTACATCTATCAGATTTCAATCTACATTTTTGATTAAAAATTTCCAGATTTACAAAAAAAATGCAGATTTTTGTGGAAAAAAAAAAGAAGAAAAAAAAAAGACTTACTAAAGATTATAATTTGGACAGCTTCATGTAAATTTTATCCACTGTGATACTGTATTTTCAGAACCTGCCAGCTGCATCTGCAAATGGAGAATTTTTGTTCAGTCTTCTGCATAACAACATAATGGAAAATGCTCCACTCTATTCAGAAACAAATTCTGACTTTGGGCAAGATGAAACTTGACACACATGGGAAAGACTGGAATTTGCTGGAATTCTCAACTTGTTTTGAAATGTGGACTCCACACCTAAACATCTTAGGGCAGGATGTTTGCAGGCTGTCTTAGTTTCACCTGGGATGGAACTGTTGTCTTCAGAGTTCCGCTATGATGTTATGGTTTTGGTTCTAGGAAAAAAAACCAATGTTGATAACACACTGATGATTGCAGTTACTGCTAAGAACTGTTCTACAGAGCCAAGACAACTCACAGTGAAGGGCCCAAGGAGCTGGGAGGGAACAGAACTAGGACAGCTGACTTAAACTGGCCAAAAGAATATTGCATACCATATGACATCATGGGGAAGGAGTTTTGAAGGGAATGGAAATTCATGTCTCTTCCTCTGCTTAGGGAGCTAGCTGGAAATAGATTAGGGGTTGGCAAGTAATTGCTTGTGCATCATTTGTTATATACATATATATACATATATATATATGTATATGTCATAATTGTTATCCTTTTCCTTTTCACTGTCTTAGTAAATATTTTTATGTCAGCCCACAAATTCTATATTTTATTTTTTTTTTAATTCTCTCCTCCATTCTACTGAAAAGATGAGGGGAGTGAGAAAACAACTGTGTGGCATTTAACCACCTGCCAGGTTAAACCACAACAGAGACCGGCTTTGTCACACACGGGGGCTATTTATCCTGTTTATCAAGTATTAAATATTCATAAATGTTCAGTCTTTGTCACATAAAAATATAACAAAGATAGTGTAAAAGATAGTGTATGTACACATATAGTCCTTATATGTTATAAATTTAAAAAATATACATATAGAATTGAAAAAAAATGGTTAATCTTCTTATAATGACCTTTCTGCTAAGTTAAACAAACATATTACTAATGTATTTCCCTGACATAGACACAGAACTATTTTTATTATATGATTCGTACTGATGTGATATTACCCTCTCTTCTCTCAATTTCATATATATATATTATTTTTCTTGTCTACTTTGAGAAAGATTCAGGGAGAAGAGATTTTTCCCCTCCAAACAATCATGTTTATTTTTGCTTTGGACAGGTTTCTCTTGATGTTGTCAATGCAATATAATTTCTGTGTCATTTTTCACTGGAATATATGTGAACTACTAAAAAAAAAAAAGGCAATTTACTGTAGTCTGCTCAAATCAGTGCTGTGAATATGCTAATGACTTCTGAGCCTGGATTTTGCATAAACAACTCATCCAACATGTACTTTTTATTTATATTTTTGCATCTAATCATAGAATCACCCAGCAGATAGAACTGGAAAAGACTTCTTGGATCATCTGTTCCAATCTTCTTGCACATAGGAAATTTTTTTTCACTGCTAGTCTGTCACATGGAGATGTGTGTATATGTTCAAACAAAGAAGAACAAACATATACAAATATTCAGGAGGGCTACCCTGAAAGTGATGCCTCCTATTTTATTATGTTGGCCTACAATATCAGAGGAGAATGTTGCTGATATGGCAGGAGAGCCTGAACCTTCCCATCAATATTCTGTTACATTTTGCCATGCCACCAGTAGCAGCAGAGAGGCAGTCTGACAATATGGCATCTAACATAGAAGTGCGTATACAGCAACACTGTGGAATGGAATTCCTCCATGTGGAAAAAAAGCATCCACTGACAATCATCAATGCTTGCTAAACATTTGGAAGTGGATATGAAAACAGTGAGGTGATGGGTAGTGCATTTCAGCAGTGGACAGAGACATAAATGAGAAGCCATGTTCTGGATGCCCATGTTTCACTGTCACACCACAAAATTAAGAGCATCTGGATCATCACATCCATGCAAATCAGATAATGGTGTTGACTGTATAATAATGCTTTGTAGCTTGAGAATCTGTTCTATCAAATAGCATCATTTTGATCTTTGTATCTACAGTGGCTTCCATGGAAATAAAGAGGAGATATTACTTTCAGGATTAACTATGTGCATATACACTGTATGTATATGTATCTATATGTCTTCCTAAAATTTAATGCAATGTTTAGTCAAAGAGTCGTAGCAATTCTATCTCAAATTTCTGGGTATCATTTAATTACCCGATTGTTCTTAGTGGAAAAGAAAAGGTTAGTTGTAGTTATCTGTTTATAGTTTCAAGTCAGAATATGCTGTATCACGCACTCTATTTCAACCTTCTCCTCTGAAAAATGTTTAAAATAGAACTCTAAGATACAGCTGCACTCTTCATATCTTCTCTTACCTTATAGAAACAGGATTCGTTTCCTTCCATCTCAATTCTGGCCTACCCAGATCCTTCTGGTGTTCTCTGCAGACTTACTGAGTGTGCACTTGATCCTACTCTCTTTGATACTATTGGTAAATTCATTAAGTAAAATTGGCCACAGTACTGAACCTTGGGGAACACAACTTACAACTGACCGCCAAAAGGATTTAAGTCCACTCACAACGACCCTTAAGACTATCTAGTGGATATTTTACCCAGTGAACAATATAACCACCCAAGCCATGAGCAGCCTATTTCTCCAGGAGAAAGCTTTTGGAAAATGTAATGAATGCTTTGTTGAATTCCAAGTAAACAATATCCACAGCCTTTCCCTCATCCCTTAAGTGGGTCATCTTGTCATAGAGATAGATCAGGTTAATTAGGGTTTCATTCTGCTCCTAGCCTCCTTCAGGCTCAGTGGGAACAGTAATCTGAGAAAAATTATTTTTACTAATGAGGCAAAGAAAGCGTTAAGAGCCTTTTCCTCGTCTTTTGTCACTATATTTCTCCCCACCTCCAATAAAGAATTTGGATTCTCCTTCCTTCCTTCTCCTTTTCTTTGTTATAAAAATGCTTTATTTTCTTTGTCTTGTACTGGCCAAGTTGAGTTCTGCCTGGATTTTGACCCTTCTCACTTCCTTTCTACATAACCTCACAACATCTTTGAAGTTCTCCTTGTCTGCCAGCCTCTTCATCCAACTGTCTTATTTTTTCCATTGGATTCTAAAAAAAGCCCTCTGTTCAGCCAGTCTGGTCTTCCCCTGCCTCATCTTTTGAGACATAGGGAAAACCTGCTCCTATACCTTCAAGATTTCATTCTTGCACTTCAGAAGTACCTGCCAAAGAACTCCTTCTGGCAGATCTCTAAACAGACCTAAATTAGCCCTATGAAAATCCAAAGTAGTTCTGCTAACCATCCTCCTTAATTCCCCAAGGAACAAGAACACTGTTATGCCATGATCACTGTTTCAGAGATAGCCTCTTATCAACACATCACCCACAAGGCCTTTACTGTTAATACACAAAAGGTAGCTCGAGGCATCTTCTTGGTTGTTTCCCTTACCACTTGCATATGGAAGTTATCCTCCATGCATTCCAGTAATCTACTTTTATTCTTCTCTATTTTTTTGTATTTCCAGCAGATGTCTGGGAAGTCGATGTCTCCGATGAGAATGAATGCTAACAGCTGTGGCTCTACTCCAAAACACTTACAGAATATTTTGTCTTCTTATTTATCCTGGTTAGGCAGTCTATAACATACTTGTACTACAAAATCTCCCTTGCTCCCTCCCCTGATTCTTGCTCACAGACACTTGAAACTTTCATCACCATAACTATGATCAGTAAAGTCCAGACCTTCCTTAACGTAGAGGGCTACCTTTCCTCTTCTTCTCTCCTGCCTATCTCTTGTGAAGAGCCTGTGCAAGGCATGGTAGCCTCTTGATGATATCTCTGACACAAGAGCATGGTTGACAAATGCACAAATTGCACCTCTTGGAAGAGAATCCCCTCGTACTACCACTCATCACCTTTTGTGGCTACACTTGTTGTTATACAGCTTAGTCAACTCCATTGCCTCCCATGATGTAATGGGTTTTTTCTCTTCAGTCTAGAGAGTAGTAAAGCAGATCTTCAAGGGCACTTCAGGATTTGAGGAAATTCTTTCTTCTGCTGGTCTTTGATGATGCAATTTTCCATTCCTCTGCATTATTGGCCTTGAGAAATTTTGATTTCTATGTAAAATATATTTATCATATAATGGTCTGATTTTTTTCATTTTTAAATCTAAGCTCTGGAAATAATGTAAGTTACATTCTTGATAACATGCCTTAACAGGGTGATTGACCAATCAAAACTGGTTGTTGAACTAGAAAATCAGTTTTTATCCTAACACAGTGCTACTCCAAGAAGCAAATTTTCATCTCTTATTGATTTATTGTTTTACCTCACGATTGTAGCCTGAGATATAAAAAAAAAATAACAGAATCATAGAAGCATAAAATAGTTGAGGATGGAAGGGACTTCTGGAGTCCCCCTACTCTAATGCCTCTGCTCCAGTAGAGGCACCTAGAGCAGGTTGCTCAAGATGACTTTTGAGTATCTCCAGCATAGAGAGCTCCTTCTACCTAGGCAGCCCATGCCAGTGCTCTCCATCCACACAGACAGAAGTGCTTCCTGATCTTCAAAGTTAACCTCCTTCATTCCAGTTTGTGCTCATTGCCTCTTGCCCTGGTACAGGACATCACAGAAAAGAGCTTGGCTCTATCTTCTTTGCACCCTCCCACCATGTATTTATACAAATTGATAAGACCCTCTGAGCTTTCTCCTCCAGTTTGAATACTCCCAGATCTCTCAGCTTCTCCTCATAGGAGAGGTGCTCCTGTCCCTTCATCATCATCATGGCCTTCCACTAGATTTTCTACAATAGCCCTGTGTATCTGTTAAATGGGGGAGTCCAGAACTGAGTTCAGCACTTCTGGAGTGGCCCTACCAGTGCTGAGCAGAGGGAAAGTTTATCTCCCTTGACCTGCTGGCAATGTTGTTTCTAATGCAAAATTAAATTATTTCTTTCTTCTATAACAAAGCAAAAACCATGCAGACAGTGAACAGCATCCTCAAATTGTTTTATTTCAAGTGTGAGGTTTGTTTTAATTCAAAATGTAGCACTTGATCAAATTTCAAAATGATATTTTGTCTCTTTTTTTTTCCCCACTTAGTTTTATTTAAGATCAAATAATTAAACCATACATTTCTGCAATGCTTCTGGGGAATCACAGGACCACAGAATTACAGAACGGTAGGGGTTGGAAGGGACCTCCAGAGATCATCGAGTCCAACCCCCCTTCCTAAGCAGGTTTCCAACACAAGGTCGCACAAGTAGGTGTCCACGTGGGTCTTGAATATCTTCAGAGAAGGAGACTCCACCACCTCCCTGCGCAGCCTGTTCCAGTGCTCTGTCACCTCACTGTAAAGAAGTTCTTGTGAACATTTGTGCAGAACTTCCTATGCTGCAGTTTCCGGCCGTTTCCCCTTGTCCTGTCTCCACTCACCACTGAAAAGAGTCTGGCCTCACCATTCTGCCCCCCACACCTTAGTTATTTATAGACCTGGATCAGGTCCCCTCTTAGTCTTCTTTTCTCAAGGCTGAACAGACTCAGTTCACTCAGCCTTTCTTCATAGGAGAGATGCTCCAGGCCCTTCACCATGTTTGTGGCCCTCCGCTGGACTCTTTCCAAGAGATCCCTGTCTTTTTTGTACTGGGGAGCCCAGAACTGGACACAGTACTCCAGATGAGGCCCTACCAGGGCAGAGTAGAGGGGAAGGATCACCTCCCTCGACCTTCTGTACATGCTCCTTTTAATGCACCCTAGAATGCCATTGGCCTTTTTGGCCACGAGGGCACACTGCTGGCTCATGGCCAACCTGTTATGAATCAGGACACCCAGGTCCCTCTCCACATAGCTCCTCTCCAGCAGTTCATCCCCCAACCTGTACTGGTGCATGCAATTACTCCTCCCTAGATGCAAGACTCTACACTCGCTTTTGTTAAACCTCATCTGGTTTCTTGCTGCCCAGCTCTCCAGCCTGTCTAGGTCTTGCTGAATGGCAGCACGGCCTTCAGGCATGTCGGCCAATCCCCCAACTTCCTAACATCAGCAAACTTGCTGAGGGTGGCCACTATCCCCTCATCAAGATCGTTGATGAAGATGTTGAACAAGAACGAACCCAGCACCGACTCCTGAGAAACACCTCTGGTTACAGGTCTCCAACCGGACTCTGCACTGCCACCAATGACAATTTGTGGTCTGCCAGTCAGCCACTTCTCAGCCCACCTCACTGTCCACTCATCTATCCCATACTTCCACAGCTTTGTTAAAAGGATGTCATGGGAGACAGTATCAAATGCCTTGCTGAAATCAAGGTAGAATACATCCACTGCTCTCCCCCTATCCACCCAGCCCAGGTTAGTCAAGCATGACCTCTCCCTTGTGAATCCATACTGACTACTCCCAATAACCTCCTTTTCTTCCAGTTGCCTGGAGATGGCATCCAGCACAAGCTGTTCCATCACCTTTCCAGGGACAGAGGTGAGGCTGACTGGCCTGTAATTACCTAGATCTTTCTTGCACTTTTTGAAGATTGTAGGGACATTGGCTATCCTCCAGCTTTTAGGCACCTTCCCCATTCTCCAAGACCTCTCAAAGATGGTAGAGAGTGGTTCAGCAGTCACTTCTGCCAGCTCCCTCAGCACCCATGGATTCATCCCATCGGGTCCCCTGGATTTATGAACTAGGCAACTGGTGTTGCCTAGGTGATCTCGGACTGCCTCTTCCCTGACTAAAAGGAAGTCTTCCATTCATCAGACCCTCTCACTAAATTCCAGGGTCTGGAACTAGGCCACATTTGCTTTTCATGCGTTAAGAAAGAAGTATTGTCAAAAAATATTACCCCAGAAAGTAGAATATGAAGATGATCCTTTTTCAGTTAATAAATAAATGACGTACTAAAAGCACAAAAGGCTTTGGGAGTCTCATATTTATAATGCTTCATGTGCACTATGAGCTGTGAAGGAAGTGCATTTGGCAAAAGTCACAAATCTGTAAGACATAATCTGAAAAATACTGACATGTACTCTGCGAATATAGAACAAGATCAGAGACTATTTTTGCTAAAGACTATAGAACTTGGAACACTTCACATCTGGTGTGTTATTTCCTGCCGCTATAATGACTTATTGCCAAAATTACTCGTTATTTTCCAGGTATATATTTTTTTTTTTGAATGTAGGCAAAGTAGCACCTTCTTAGACTCAACTGACTAAATTTTGAAAAAAAAAAAAAAAAAAAAAGACCTATCTACATTTCTTTCTGGTTTTATGCCCAAATACGTTTACTGTAGATATCTGCGCTGCCTGTCGGGAAATATTAGTGAATTGTAATTGAAGATCATGGGCTCTGCTGTTTAAGATTTTGTTATTATTTTAATTGTTGTATCTAACTTCTGAGATTTTTATTTTTAGTATAATTATCTAGAGAATAATATTTTCATTTCTCATTTCTTAAGCTTTAAAATTTAGTTTTGTCATATTGAAGCAAATAAAACAACTTGTGGATTTTTTTAAAGTATGCAATTACTTGCATGATTTTTAATTGAAATTGGAGTCTGAATGTTGAAGAAATTACAAGCAAACAGAAAAAAAACCCACGTAAATGAAGAAAAATTTATATGGGGCTCAGTAATCATCTCTGATGAAAAATAAATTCAAATTCTTTTCAGTCTCTTGATTACTGCTTTGATGGAGGATAGAGGAAAGGTATATTAATTGACCTTGATTCATAAGGATATGATATGAGAAGTTCAATGAATCCAGTTGAATCATACTCAAGATGAATGCTATGGTCAGTTGTTTGATAAAACATGATAATCTCATTCTTTTCATCCAAAACAAATTTCTAAATATTAGTAAGATCTTTGAAATAATGAGATTTTGGTGTAGTTACAAATATTGCTGATTTTTATATCTTTAGATTTAAATGTACTATTCTGCCACATTTGAGGCCACAAATTTTTCTCTGAACATCATGAAAGAACATTGCTCTTGCAGCAGAAATTCTGTTAATTTCTGAGTGAACAAAAGGAAGATTTATTAGATTTCTACAGAAAAGAAAAATAATTAAATATCTGAATTACATTTGTTAATTGGACAGAAACTTCTCCTATATAGCCTAACACCTTCTGTAGCTAAGCCACTATTTGATTTATCACTTTATCATTATCAAAGATTTAATGACAACACTTGAATGAGTGAAAACATGAGTGAAATAAAACCTTTCTTTCTAGTTGTCCTCAATCTCTTGGCAAAGTGACAAAGAATAGCTAAAATTAGCACAGGTAACAACAGGCTGAGGTACTCAACTACTTTTTTTTTGCCTTGGTCTTCTCTGATAACTGCTCATCACATACCCCTCAAACAATTGGTTTGGTAGGAAGGGATTGGACAAGGAATGTCCCTCCAGCTGTAAACAAAGATCAGGTTTGTGACCACCTGAGGAATATGAACATCCACAAGTCTATGAGTCCCAATGAGATGCATCCCAGTTTCCTGAGGGAGCTGGCTGATGTAGTTGCCAAGTCACTCCCAATGATATTTGAAAAGTCATGGCAGTCAAGTGAAGTCTCTGGTGACTGGAAAAAAGGCAACATCACACCCATTTTTCAGAAGGATAAAAACAATGTCCCCAGAAACTACCATCCTATCAGTCTCACCTCTGTGCCAAGAAAGTAGATACTCCCAAAATCTATGCTAAAGCACATGGAAGACAATGAGGTGATATGGGAGAGCCAACATAGCTTCACCAAGGGCAAATCCTGCTCAACCAATCTTGTGGCTTTCAATGATGATGTAATTGTCTCAATGGACAAGGAAGAGACACTAATGTCATCAATCGGGACTTCAGTAAGGCCTTTGACATGGTACTCCACAATATTCTTCTGTCCAAATTGGAAAAATATGGATTTGATGAGTGAACTATTCAATGGATGAAGAACTGGATGTAGGACTGAATCCAGAGAGTGGTAGTCAGTGGCTCTGTGTCTGGCTGGAGACCGTTCATGAGTGGTATCCCCTGGGGATCAGTGTTGACTGATACTCTTATATCTTGATCTATGACATCAACAGTGAGCTTGAGTGAACTCTCAGCAAGTTTGCTGAAAGTCTGCAAGTTTACCAAGATGTGGGGTGAGGCTAACACACTAAAGGGATGGGATGCCATTCAGAGAGACCTAGATAGGCCTGAGCAGTGGGTCCAGGTGAACCTCATGAGATTCAATAAATCCAAATGCAAGATCTTGCCTCTGTGTCCAGGCAAGCTCCACCGCCAATCAAAGCTGGGGGCTGAAAAAATTGAACACAGCCCTGCTGAAAAGGACCTGGGGGTACTGATGTAGGGCAAGCTGGACATGCACTAGCAGTGAGCCTTTGCAGCCCAGAAAGCCAACTGTGTTCTAGACTGCATCAAAAGAAGCATGGCCAGCAGGTCAAGGGAGGTGATCCTGCCCCTCTACTTTGTGCTGGTGAGGCTTCATCAGGAGTATTGGGTCCAGTGGAGTCCTCAATACAAGAGAGACATAGATATGTTGGAGCACAACCAGAGGAAGGCCACAAAAAATGGCCCAAGAGATAGAATACCTATCCTAAAAAGACAGGCTGAGAGTTCTGGGGCTGTTCAGCCTGGAGAAGAGAAGGCTCCAAAGTAACCTGATAGCGGCCTTTCGGTATCTAAAGGGGACCTACAGGAAGGAGTAGGACAGATTCTTTGTGGAGTCTGTGGTGATAAGGACAAGGGGATATGGTTTCAAACTTACAAAAGGTAGATTTAGGTTGGATCTAAGGAAAAAGTCCTTTACAATGAGTGTGATGAGGAACTGGCACATGTTGCCCCAATAGGCAGTGGTTGCCCATCCCAGGTGACATTCAAGGTCAGGTTCTGAGCAACCAAATCTAGTTGTAGGTGTCCCTGTTCATTGCAGGGGAGTTGGACGATCTTTAAAGGTCCCTTCCAACTCAAATTATACTATGATTCTATGATTTTCTCTCTCCTCCCTTTTTCTCCCAAAGTCATCTCCTCTTTCCTAACAATAAGGAATGATCAAATCAGAAAAGACTGTGGAGATTTCAGGGAATTTCCATCTAGTGAGTTCTAGAATACCTGATTAGGTAAATGCGATCTAGGTACAGATAAGTTTACCTGAAATGGAGATGAACTAAAAATCCTGAGGTCTCTTTCAGCCTTATGGTTTTATGACAAAAAATAAAAAATTAAAAAAACAAAAAACCCTGCACTGTACAACCACAGAAGCATAGAATTTCAGCCTTCCAGCAGAGTAAACCAGGCTTTTTATGTTAATCCATCCTTTCTTACTCTGGATAAAAATTGCCACTCTCTTTTCCATCTGCTGCATCGATGAATATCTGCACTGGTATATATTGGTACATGTTTCAGTTGCTTGTCAGTTTAGATAGCAACCACAGCAGTGTTTTTACTCAGCATTCATGAATCTAAAAACCTTGGTACCCAGTTTGCTGGTTTTCAGTCCAAATAAAATCACTCAGGATTGCCAGGGAGGAATAATGTTCTTTGCTTCAAACATGTACCAAAACAGAGTTACAGAGTTGCTTTTGTAGAACAGTAACCACTACTGCTTCTGCGTTAATCCAAAAGCATGCATGCAGATGTGTGTTTTGCAAACAGATGAAAGGATTATTTCCCTGGATGACTATTCCATTGCACCACACAAGCAATTTTCACTCCTTTAAGTTTCTCAGCAAAACTGATCATGTCAAAATAGCAAGTGAGAAAGGTTAAGTTAATGGGTTTTAAAACAAGATATTTCCTAAGACAGAGAACTCTGAATCTAACTTGGCTGCAGGAGTGCCAAAATGTCAGAGTGATGGTAAATCCTGCATGGAAGTCAGGACAGAGAAGAAGCAATAGTAAGAACCTGGAGATGGCTGCAAGGAAACTTAGACCTAGAAAAACAGATAAGTGCAAACCACAATGACATGTAACCACATTAAACCAATATTGTACTTTCTCTATGTTAAATCTGATGTCTGTACTGCTGTCCAGTTAGTCAAATTCACTGTATTAGTAAAAAACATTTAATCCATGTTTCTTCCACTGTTTATTTTAGGTTTATGTACCTTCATATCCATCTGTGAGGCACAGATGATTTCATGATTGCATTGCTGTTGAATTAACTGGCTATTTTTCTTTCATATTTGTATGTTGGTTTACTGCTGCCTGCAGAAGGACGGACAAAATATCTGCTTGTATCACTCATGTATTTAGTAAATCTGGAAACATTTGTTTGTACCAAATGGCCATGTCATTTATGTTATGGTATTTATGTATATGTATACCAGCTAAAGAATGCATATCAGATTTATCATTGGTAGCCATAACCTTTTTTCTTCCCAGATCTAATCCACAGCATGGGCACAAGTCTCTGAATCAACACCACTGACAGGATAGAAAGACAGAACAAGAACACTTCATCCAGCTCTTGCATCAGAGCATTAGAAGCAGTAAAGTGTGCCTACAGAAGTGTTTTCTATAGCTGGAGAGAACTAACTTGGCAGATCATAAAAAAGAGAGAGTTCTCTATCTCATTTTTCTCCTGTCTTGTCTGAACAGTCCTTACTCACCTTGATGTTTACCTTTTGTGAGTTACTTCATTTCAGTAGCTCAGCAAAAATGATAAGAAAATTGTAGATCTGTTGAAGCTTATCAGATTTTTCCCAGGCTGATATATAGAATTGGCTCAGTAAGAGATCCTCCAAACCCTATAACATAAAGGATGGAATGATGCAACTAAGAACATGGGAATTAATTATGAAATCTTCATTTTACTGGCAGAATGTTGTTTAGAAATTTTTGCTACCCATGGAAATGTATTTTATGAGTTGAAATAGGTGAAACTTCTCCTTAGTACCTGGGAAGTGGGATCCATTAAAATAATTTGGTTTTCATTCTTACTTTAACAGTACCTGGATTGGGTCTACATTAACAGATTGGTAAATCACCATTAGTAAATTATTAATGTGCAAGTTAATTCCGATCTTTGTTTTGGTATGTATAATGCAGGATAGGTAAGTAGTTAGGAATTAAATACATACACCAAGATTTTAAAGTATTTTACATTTATAAAATAACTTTCAAACTTAACTCTGTGTAAGGACTACTCAAATGTAAGTACTACTCTGTGGTTAGACATCATCACTACTAAGTATTTGCTCATGTTCATTCCTGTTCTCTGCATTTCCTCTGATTATTTGGCTTGATTTTTGACAAGATATTGAATAAGAATCTGAAAAGTAAATATATATTTAAATATAACAAATAGACTTATTCTTCAAATAGTAAAATAAACTGTTATTAGCATCTCTTTGCTAACTCTTCTTCCTATTTATTCTATGTTGATAATGTGTGAATGTGTGTCTTTAACACCTCAACTTCAATTTCAGTGCTATTGCCTGACTTTCTCAACTTTTTTTAATTTATAGAATTAACAACAGTTGGCTAAAGAACAGAGACTCTTTGCATACTATATGGAAGAGACTCCACAAATGAACAGTGATTTGGTTTTCTCTGATACTCTCTCTCACTGCCCCATTTGGATCACCCACGTTTGGATTCCATGGTCATGCTATATCATCTTTGAGGCTCTGGAACATGTCCAGAGAAGGGCAACGAAACTGGTGAGGGGTCTGGAGCACAAGTCTTATGAGGAGTGGCTGAGGAAGCTGGGATTGTTTACTGTGGAGAAGAGGAGGCTCAGGGGACACTTCATTGCAATCTACAACTTCCTGAAGGGAGGTCGTGTTGAGGAGGGGTTTGGCCTCTGCTTCCAGGCAACAAACAGAACCCAAGGAAATGGCCACAAGTTGTACCAGAGGAGGCTTAGGTTGGACATAAGGAAGATCTTTTTCTCTCACAGAGTGGTCAGGCACTGGAATGGCTGCCCAGGGAGGTGGTGGAGTCGCCATCCCTGGCAGTGCTCAAGAGGCATCTGGATGAGGAACTGCGAGATGTGGTTTAGTGCTTGTGGTAGCAGTGGTAATGGGAGGACGGCTGGACTAGAAGATCTTGTAGGTCCTTTCCAACCTTGTGATTCTATGATTCTGTGATTCTTGTTAAAAGAAGATAATATTACATTTCTTGACTCCAATACTTACTGAACTCAACTTACTGGATATTCTGCTGTCAACTAGAGTTTTCATCTTGTGCAAAACTGAGTAAATCACTGGATAAGTGGAAGCCATCTAAGATAAGCAATAGTGAAAGGTGGAGATATTTAGAGATGAGGTAGCTAGAGATCAACACTTATTTTATGACACAAAGTATTTTCTGTTTTTCTCCTGCCTCTAAGAATCTCAAATCTCACCTGTTAAGTGTACTTGTCACTTATAATGATTGTAATATGATGTAATTAGCATTCATTAAAATTCTACATTAATTATTTAAGCTACGGCTAGTGTAATTCAAAATCATGCAGCAAATAATTTGAGAATTGTGATATTTTATGTATTTAATATATGGAAGTACTGCTATTCAATAATGTGAATTTTTATTTGTAATAGATACTCCAGAAATTACTTACATTAGTAATATTTATGCTTTCATGTTTTATTATCAATTTCATCCTATAAATAATTTGTCACTTCAAATAAAATTCTCTATGCCTATGTGATTGAAACTACTAGCATTACTTGCCTATCAGCTTCTGAGTTCATTTATTTATACAACTGTACCCTTTCCTCTGCTCTCTGTTGTACTTATGTATTTCTGCACACATATCATGCTAATAGGACTAGTAGGTTTTGATATGCATTGTGTGTTTAGTATACAAAATACGTTTGAATTTTCAGGGCCTGAAACTCTCGAGCAATGCTAAGTTGGTCTCTACAGAGTATTACTGAATGCTCCTCCATAGACTACATATCTACCTAATGAAATCCACGTTATTCTTGGATTCATGTCATTTAGTTCTAATGGTATACGACAATTAGAAATGAAGATGCATTTGCTCTGCTGGGAACCTTTTCATCTTTTAACCTTACTGTCTGTAGTTTCTTGTAGAATAATTAGAAGCAAGGCCAGCCCTGTGTGGCACAAGCTTTTCTTTTTTTATTTATCTTGAAATAAAGCCCTTTCCTTCCACTGAGATAAACTCCATAATTGATAATGAATTTGATCAGAGGGTTTTTTTTCCTCATATAATTGCATATAATCTCAAAAGGCATATAAATTAGGGGGGACTTTAGTGACTAGTATTATTTTTCTAAAGGCATAATGAAATTGTTCTGAAATTCAACAGTGCTAAGAACTAGGGAAAGTTTATGCAGTTAAAGTTTGTATTCACAATTGTGTGTTGTGCATACAAGAAAGATAACAAGATAGATTTTGAGTAGCAATACTGGGAATTAGTGCAACTTCCTGCTGGAACACAACATAAAATGTGTGAAAATAGCAGCTTAAATCACAGTCTGCATGCAGATGTAGAAGTGAGCAAAATTTCTTAAATAAATGTCCAACTATGTGTGGTATATAAATAAAGCAGTAATATTCATATAAAAACAAATACATTATATCAAATTTGTGCATGCATTCACATGTGTAGCTGTAGAAAGCACTTTCAAGCACATTCCAACATTTATGTGTATCTCTACATGTTTGTGTGCATGTTTGTAGTGATTTATGTCTTTAGATTACAAAACTGCAAATAAATGTGTAAGAATGCATTGTTTACACAATCTGGAAAATTCATCAGCAGATTAAAAGCATCCAAGCTGAAAATAATTCTTTTTTGTGGCAGTAATAGCGCTGCATATGGCAATAAAAATATTGTAACTTTATTATATGTTTATGTAACTAGATACATTTACAGTGCAATATTTAAAATCAGAACATGTATTTGATGTGCTTACATTTTGTTACTATTACATCTTCTGCTGATAAAATACGATAATTTTTACATTATAGTATGATTGTCATGAGTAGGCAGATACGACCTGTAGGGAGTAAATGTTGCAAAATACCTGATATTACTTAGATAACAATTCTTAAGTACTTTCATTCGACTTAATACTTTCTGAAGAAATATAAACAAAGGCTGATGAAGAATTGTGAAAATGAATTTCCTGGAAGACTTTCACTAGAAGAAACAAGAAACCTCTGTGATTTTTTGTTTGTTTGTTTTGTTTTTGCTTTTTTTTTTTTTTTTTTTTTTTTTTTACTTCCAATCTTTAATTATCTGAAAGAACAAAGAGTGTATTCACTATTATTCATTCTGGCATTACAAGGAAAGAAATATTGAGCACAACAGAAACAGAGATAAAACAAAAAGATGAAATGTTAGAAATACGGCAATAAATACCAAAATGAATCCTGACACAAAAATAACACAAGTTAACATATTTACAGACAGACTGAAATAAGGTTACTGCTGAAGTAGCTGTCATCACGCTGGATGCTACGAGACAATATTGAGACAATGTAAATTATGATAGAAGTTGACCAGAGCAAGCTTTTATGCAGAGGCATGTTCTTTCTGCAGAGGAAAGAAAAAATGTACCAGTACTGAGGCAGTGCTCATGATATAGTCATATAGAAGCTGCCATTGCAATATGAATTTGCACATGCAGAACATAAAAAAGAACAATGTATGTTGATATCTTTCGATAGCAGCACAGAACTCTGACCGATCTACGAAGCTACTTTTCCATTACTGTTTGGAACTATATATGGGACTGTACCTTATTGAGAGCAGGAACTGTATTACTGTAGAAATTATTCTATGTATTACTGAGTGCAAAAACGTTTCCAAGATACTCATACCATTACCACAGGTGTCAATAACTATGGCTTTGTGGCTTTGTGTGGTTTCTTCCTTACACGTTATCATAGTGTTACCTAAAAGTAGACTTGATACTATCAAGGCCTATAAAATAAACCAGTAGATGACTTAGTTTCATTAATATGTCTTTTAATATGCACCATGTATACATTTATTTATTTATTTATTTATTTATTTATTGTCATTTGTACTTACTAAGTAGCAAAAGGCTTTTTGATTTTGTGTAGATGAGTAAACAGTTTTTCCAGTGCAATAAAATTTCCAAGGGTTTAAATACCGTTTCTGTTTGTCATTAGGATTAAATCAAAACCTTTTGAAATTACAGGGATAAAATACAAAGAGAAATTGTGGGGTGCTGGAGAGTCATTGGTAGAATTATTTGGGCTGTGAAAAATAGAGTTTCAAGTTCCTTGCTTGCTAGTTGTAATGTTTGTGATGCGTGTACCTGGGTGTCTCTGACAGTAATGTCCTATTTACTATTTTTGCCCACAGTGACAGAAGTGAATATTGGTAATATAATTAAAAAATTTTAAACCATCTCACCAATATTCTGTTACATTTTGTTGCCTTGTGAGAGATGGCGGCAGAGGAGCAGTCTGACAAAATGACATCTGACATGGAAGTGCTTATGAAGCAAAGTTATGTGATTGAATTCCTCCATGCAAGAAAAATGGCACCCATTGACATTCCTCAATGTTTGCTGAAGGTTTACAGAGACCAAACAGATGTGAGCACAGTGAGGCAGTGACATTTGGTGATCTCCCCTGGTATAGATGTTTAAAGTGCTACATGCAGGCTCTTGTTCATCAGTGTTGGAAATGAATAGCTAATAGTGGTGATTATATTGAAAACTGATATTTTGTAGCTCTATCAAACAGTGTTATTGTGTTCTTTGTTGTAGCTTTCATGGAAGTAAATAGGAGGCATAAATTTTGGAATAACCAACGTATATCTCTCTTTACCAGACTGCTTTGAAATGAATATCTCTCTTGCTGGCTATCTTCATGATTTTGCAAACAGGAGACTAGCTATGTCTAAAGTGTAAAAAAAATGTGTACTCTGTTAGACTAACTGATCTAGGTCAGAAATTCACGAGAATTTTTTTTCATGCTTTTCTCCTGCATATTCATTCATTCTATCTGTCCTCCAGAGAACCCCTTCTTGAGGATGCTTTGAACATATAAATCTGATGGATATCCTGGGGCATTTAAGCTGCCACTTGAGGCCTAACGTTAGACAAATGACTTACTCTCTTACAAACCAAAGTAGCAACCTAATCACTTTGCTACATTCTTTTAAAACATAGCCCTAATTTGGATTGCAATTCCCCCCTGAAACTTTATTTTAGAGATATCTATCCTCTTCCATTCAAAATACATGAAAACTGATGAATGGTTACCCAAATATAAATAATTAATGTTTCTGGAAAAAAAAGAAAAAAAAATATTTCCTCCCTGGTACCTGTGGAAAAAACAGAAGTGATCAAATCAATGAAATTCTTTCATAGCTTTCGGTTCTCTTCTGTGTTCTCATTCACTACACCATCTGCAACAGGAAAAAAAATCATCTTTATAATCTAATAGATAACATTTAAACACATGAGCTACTGTGACTGCCTAGCAAAAGCTGTAAGGCTTTTTATTTCTTCTTTTTATTTTTTCTGTTTCCCTTTGTCCAGACAGAATGGAGAGAAAGATTATTTGAAGAAAAGTATTGACAAATAACCGTAGAATTGGTTACTTGGTAGGTTACACTTCACAAATGTTCTATACATTTTCACAATACCCCAAGCTTCCATCTGTTCTATCTCCACATAGATATTATCATAAAGCAAATCACAGTAAAGAACAGTGGAGATCACGTTAAAACTGACAGGAGAAAAGTCGCATTATCCTGCAGCTTCTAACTGCAGGAATAGTCTACTAAATGTTTTTGCGTAGAGCTTCGGTAACACTTAAATTGATATAGGTTGTGTTCCTATTCAATATACTTTTTTATACACATTTTATGAGAGTCATTTTGTTAGATTTTTTTTTTTTTTAATATTCAATCTTTGTAACCTGGTATTAGGAGAAATATAGGATTGATTTACTGTGGGCACCCTAGGAACAACTGACAGCAATACACAGTGCCAAAAGAGATGGCAGGATGCAATGTCTGCCAGGCAGTTTCTTCAGCAGTAAGATCTGCTGGGGAGAAACACACTGTAAGTGTACATGTCAATAGTGAAAATAAACATGAAAATAAAATGAAACTAAGCGTATTCCAAAACAGCATGAATAACTGACAACAGTATTAGACTAGGACTCAAAATCCTTTTCTACTGAGTGACCTTCAACTAATCCTTTCCTTCTCTGTGGTTTTCATTAATTTTTGGTTTTTTTCATTTGTTTTTGTTTTGTCATTGTGGTTGTTTATTTCTGTAAAAAACTACTACTATAAATTGCATGAACATGAATACTAATACACTGCAAAAACAGACAAATCAGTCTGTTTGAATCACAGAATCACAGAATGACAAAGGTTGGAACCTACAAGATCATCCAGCCCAACCATCCACCTAGCACCAATTGTACTCACTAAACCATATCCCTCAACACAATATAGAAACATTCCTTGAACACCTCCAGGGTCAGTGACTCCATCACCTCCCTGGGCAGCCCATTCCAGTGCTTGACCACAGAAAAGTAGTATTTCCATACGTACAGCCGGAATCTCCCCTGGTGCAGCTTGAAACCATTCCCTCTTTGGTACTATCACTAGTTACATGAGAGAAGAGGCCAACCCCCAGCTCACTACAACCTCCCTTCAGGTAGTTATAGAGAGCAATGAGGTCTCCCCTGAGCCTCCTCTTCTCCAGACTGAACAATCCCAGCTCCTTCAGCCGCTCCTCTTAAGGCCTGTGCTCTAGACCCCTCACCAGCCTTGTCACCCTTCTTTAAACCCACTCCAGGGCCCTCAATGTCTTTCTTGCAGTGAGGGCCCAAAAAACTGGACACAGTACTCGAGGTGCAGCCTCACCAGAGCTGAGTACAGGAGGACAATCACTTCCCTGTTCCTGCTGACAACACTACTCCTGATGCAAGCCAGGATGCCATTGGCCTTTTTGGCCACCTGGGCACACTGCTGGCTCATGTTCAGCCATGCATCAGTCAATACCCCCAGGTCCATTTCCTCTACACAGTCTTCCATCCACTCCACTCCAAGTCTGTAGCGTTGCCTGGGGTTGTTGCGGCCAAAGTGTAGGACCCAGATTTAACTTTATTGAAACTCATCACATTAAAAGATAGAGTGCATAAAAATTTAAATATTTGAGACCTGTTGAGATCAGAATGTATCAAAAACTTACTTTTCCCATAAGAAAAATTTGAAACTTGAAATTCTTTTCAATGCTACTAATGGGAAAAACATGAAGATTAAGGAAATTTGAGACTGAATGCAACCAGAAATCAATGATTAGGGTGCAAGATAATCCTGATGAGCTGGGTGGGATGATGAGTTGGAAGAACAGCAAGGAATTACTTAAAACTCAGACATCAGATTAAGACAAGGAAGAAACTATTTTTCTTGAGAATGGTGTAACATTCTGCAGATGTTGCAGAAGCAACATACATGAGCTGAATATCTAAAGAGCTAGTTTGCAACGACATGTCTTCAGTCTATATTTGATAACATCAAGGGAAATTTATCAATTTCAATGTGAGATAGAATCTAATTTAATTACAAGATGTCTGCTAATAATATGAGGGAAGTTTTTATTTGTCTCCCCGAAGCTTTCTTGTCCTAAAGATTTACTTAGATGCTTTAAACCAAGCAGAAAAACTTTTTTCTTCTTTTTCACTATGTGAGAATGTAATAGGCTTTTAGAAAATTGTACAGTCTTGATTTGAAGCTATCAAGGGATGTGAAAATCTGTCAGTAACACTGATAGATTTTCTCCCATAATTGATAAAAATGCACACCTTATTTCCAGTGTGAATATCAGGTTTCAATTTCCAGCTACTGATTCTTTATACGGTGTCTTCCACTAAATAAAAGATCTCTGTAGTATTTAAATGTATATATATGCATATATACTTTTTTTTCTCTGAAGATACTTACATGCTGTAATCAATTTTTTTTTTTTCTATGTGAACTTTCCTTTTTGTCCTTCTTTCAAAAAATCTACGTACTAGAATGGAATATCCAGATAATGATCCCAGCAATGGTAAAATCAGCTATGTGCTCTTATTAACTTTTCTGTTCCTTCTCCAAAAAGAAGATTTCTTCTTTAATCTACAGTTCTGATAACTGCCTATCTTACCACTATAATTCACAGAACTTTTCAATTTCAGGAAAAAAAAAAAATCATATTTTGCAGTTGTAGACTCACTTCCCAATGTAATGGCTTTTTATCTGAAAGTATTTGAAATATTTCATTTGAATATGATTATTTTATCAAGCTAGCCAGATAAGTCTGTGTGGCATCTACACTCTTATTTGTATTTATTATTGTGACAAATTTTATTCCTTCCACACATTTTATTGTTGGTGATAAGAAAATTATTTCCTTATTATATGTCACTGAGAATTGCACTGCTCCCTGTGGAATGCCATTTTCCTGTACAGACATGATTAGCCACTGATGACTTATTTTTAAGATGTCAGCTCAACAGTTCTTGATCCATTCAACATATATAACTTTACAATACTATACTGTGCCCTCTTCCTAGATTTATTAAACAATGAAAATTAATAGCCTGGAAATCTTCTTAAAACTTCTCTCAGCTTCAGATTGCTCTAGCCTGACTTCAGCAAAGACAAGTCTCTTCATTAAGGAGGCATTAGAAATCATGCTTAGGTAGTCTTCTTACGCACTGGAAAGTAATCTATCATTATAGCTCCATAATAACTTGTTTTCAGCCATACTTGCTTGAAGGTAGAGACAGAGGTGACAATTTATATCCAGGCTTTTCTTCTTTTCCCTTCATGGGAAAAACAAACAAAAAAAACCAAAGCAAAACAAAATAAAAAATAAAATAAAAAAACCCACAAATAATATTTTCTACCTAAAAATACTTCCAACATATTTAAATTCTGGATTTGCCTATATATTCTGATGTAATCTACCTTTCAACTGTTCTGATGAATTATTACCTATGATTTTTAAAAACACCTTGTAGTTCTACTCAGTCTTGCAAGTACATTTCCTCTAATTTTGATCAAGGAAAAGAGTGTACCATGACCAATGTACCAGACATCTCTTCTATCCCTCTGCAATTAGGATGAATTGAAGAGAGGATTCCATCTTATTTTCAAGTTCATTTGGATTCCTGCAGTGGTATAACATAAGAAAAAATAGCTTGCCAACATAAACTTTCAGAATTACATCAATAAGTTTTCTAAGTAGATAAAATGAATCACTATGCTAAAGAAAACAGTGAACTATACAGACAATTAAAAATATCTTCTTAAATCTAATGCACAGATCCTGCATTTTTGAACACTCTTCTTCCAAAAAGATAAATCTTTTAGTAAGATATAACACTGGGATTAAGTTAATGGAGGAAAAAGAGTAGAACAGTAACTGTATGAGATCTCAAGTTGTTACAGCAGTGAGCAAACATCACAGTACTTCTCAACCTTTGTCATCAAGATGATTAATTTAACTTCAGTGTCTCATATGTGTCTTGAATTACAGTGGTTTCCATGCTTGTCTTTTTTATTAAACTCTAGTTGTTACTTTACCTCCTTGAAAAACACTTCCATATCACAAGCTTTCTCTGTATTCTTAACTAAGTTAGTATAAGGAGCTCTCTCTAATTCAAGGTGTGTGCACAATCTAAGAATTTGAAAAGTAAAGATATTTATTTATTTTATCTATATTGCCTGACATCAGCCTTTATTTTATGTGCAGATGCATAGAAAAGAAGAGAAAAACAGATGTTCTTGGCTTCAGAATGAAAGGGAAATGGAAATAGTGCAAAGTGACCTGGTGCTAATACAGAGAACATGGCAGGCAACAAAATCAAGGTCTTCTAGACACATGAGATTTAAGAGTACGGAAGGAGTAGAGAAAGAAAGCAGAAATAATTAAGAAAAGTGTGTTGCTGTCAATAAACAGGAATTACCACACCAAGCATCATCATTCTATGAATGAAAGGCCACAGGCATATTTAAATCAAAGCTTATTTCTCTCAACTGTTATGAAAAGCAAACTGAGATTTCTGGGGAAGCGATCGTTTCAAATTGAACAGATATGCATAATGTGTCACTAACATCTTGCATTTCTGTAATCATATGCAGTTTGAAGAAATCTTCTATGAGTAATGAGAATATCCTGACTACAGCACTGAAATAGTGCTATTTATAAGGATTCGCAGAAGTCTTTGAACATTCCCCATCACCAGGGTCACACTGAATGGAGCTCTGAGCAACATGATCTAGCTGTAGGTGTTTCTGTTCATTGCAGATGAGTTGGAGTAGATGACATTTCAGGGTCCCTTCCAACTTAAATGTTTCTATGATTCTATGATTCTATAAGAATCAGGATTCCTTTGTGTTACAACATGTTTTTCAAAATTTTGTACATAATATGTAGAAATCTTTCCCATTTTTCTCTTACAAGTATCTCAACCTGACCACCCGTATAGCATATTTAGTGTATGTGAGGGTAGATATATCTCAGTGCCTCATAATTTATATATGTTTCCCTTTTACTCTGAAACCTCCAGAATGTTTTTCTGTGCACATTAAACCTATAACTCAGTGGTTACAATCTGCTTAAAGCAAATATGCTATTATTTATGAGACCATCAAATATTAATTGGAGAGTTTGAAAAAATATTTGTACAGCCATTTTCCCACAAAAGAAAGAATTCTGGTTTTGCTCTTTTTTTTAAATGTGAAAATAGTATGTGACTGAATTTTAGCAATTTGATTACTGTTTCATATTCTAAAATTCCATTTAATTTCTTTATGATAAAAAATGTTTGTTTTTTTTTTTATGGAATTTGATAGTATTAAAAAAAGACTAATTCAAAAGATGGTTATTTTTCCCTCTGTTAAGAAGGAATTGAAATAAAAAAGTGAGTTCGGTTGATTTTGCTAAAAATGCTATTACCCTTAGTGCAATCTCTGGAACATAGAGGGCACTATTACATTAATGAAAATAGCATTTACGAACAGAACCATTTAGACTTCTTTTGAATTTTACGAACTAAAGTACTGGTACGCTAGTATGCAATGCAGATTTAATGCAGAAACCTATGTGAAACAAATCTTTCTCGTGCAATAGTTATATATAATTTAAAAACAACAGAGACAAAAATAAAACAAAACAAAACCAACCAAGCAAATGAAAACAAGAACAACAACAAAAAAATTGAATTAGCTGAAGAAGCCAGATACAGGTGTATAGTAGGAGTTAGGTGTAATATAACAAATCCTGTTGCATACTGAGGAACCATGTTGCTCTGGAAGAATTACAGATAGGAACTGGTAAGCCTTTCAAAAGTAAAGAATTTTTATGATGTTAGAAGATGCCTCAAAAGATGCCAATGATTTCATGCATTTCTTGACATTAACTCAGGGTATTTAAAAATCACAGTGTGTAATTCAAAACTGTCAAATACAGAATATTTTAATGTTTTTCTTTTTCATTCTTTAAAAAACAAACAAACAAACAAACAAAAAAACAACAAAAAAAGAACAAACAAAAAAAACCCAAGTTCAACCTAACCATTTATATTCCTATGGATGGAGACAAAGATCTACATGCTTTGCCTGAGCTGTATCATAAACATATTTCTCTTTCTCTTTGTGCTATGTATTCAAATTGACAAGGAACAAAGATAGTTTAAATGAGTAAGTGATCCTAAATGCTTTTATTTTTCTGACTTCGATTCGTGGTAAGAAGGCAGACTCTTCTCTTTAAGGTAACCTGTCATAGCTAGTAAATCTTCTGGGACAGTCCCTTATGACTTGAATGTTCCTTTCTGCTTCTGGCAAGCCATAATAATGACACATTCAGAAAACTTCAACTTCAGCACTGCAATTATCACTGTTATCTTTTCCAGTTCAGTTCACTGCTCTCTTATCTTACTAACCACCTGAAAAGACTTCTTCACGCAGTAGTGTTTTCTTCCTCTCTTTGCTATTATCAGACTTTACCCAGCCAAACTACAGGCTTTGAGTAATTTTAGTCATAAAGCAGAATGAAATAAAGTCAGTTCTGAAATGTTCAAGCAGTTGAAACCCTTCTTATGTACCAGGTCTTATGTACCAGGTCTTAAAGTGAGAACAGTGAGTTTGTATGTGGTAACCAACACTTACATGATTTGGCATTTCATTACCTTAGATTCAGTGCTACTTTTGTTTTCTAGAATGAAAATCCATAGCCAACTAACTGTTAAGTAATTAAGGGTAATGCTCAGTTCTTCTTGTTCAGCTGTTCTGTGACAAGCCTTGAAGTAATTAAAGTGCCACGTCTCAGAAATGCTGTGAGTTGATACCTAGAGGATCTTCTGTAGTTGCTTCACAGAAGATAAAGTGGATCTTCAGCAAAGTGAATTTCTAACTTGTAAACGATGTGCTTTATTACATTATTATATTGGAAAACACCATGAGATTCTCTAAATTTACTTTTAAGTTGTCACTATATCTTTGCCTCTTCCATTATGTTAAAGTTATCAATGCATTTTAAGTGCATACACCCATTTTGTCTTACTCAGTTCCTCCACATAGTTTTATCTGCTGGATAAATCAAGCACGTGGAAAGTTAGTTTTACATTGTTTATAAATTGTAAATACTACAGAGACAATTGCAATCTTAAGATACCTTTGAAATGTTGGTCGCATTTTGTGTTTCGAAATGTTTTGTGTTTGAAGTCCTTCAAAATTTGGACAGGAATTTATTTTCTAATGTAATTTTTGAATCAATGAATATTTCACCTATTCACAATGCAATATATTCCAGTCAAAATTTTCCTTACAATCTCTGAAAACAATTTATTTCTGAATGGATAATTCAGCTGACCTTCTAGAGAGTTTGTCTCACAATGCTTTCCCAAAGAAATGGCTGATGAAATGTGTTGCTGTTGGGTGCTTGCCAGTGGGCACCTGCATTGTTAGCTGGGTATCAACTGATAGGTGATAAATAGTTGCACAATGGAGATATATATAGAGAGAAGGAGATTTCATTATATTTTTGTTACTATTTTTCTTTTCTGTCTTAGTAAATAGCATTTGCCTCAATCTGTAAGTGCTATTTTGTTTCCAGTTCTCTCTCTCATCCCACATTGAGGTGAGTGAACAGATGTGTGGTACTGAGCTGCCTTCCAGGTTAAGCCACAACAGCCATACATCAACACATTTGTAAAATGTGTATATATGCAGCATTTTTAGTGTTCCTAAACTTAATATAATCAAAGTTTGTGAGTTATAAAAAAAAAGCGTACTTTGATTGTTTTCATATTTAATATTATTTTTTAGCATCTTTAATTGGAAGTAGCCAAGTATCATGGTCACATGGTATCTTAAATGCACCTGATGAGTATATAGTGAGTCAATTGGAAGAAAGCTTCCATGGTAAACAGGAGAGGCTCAAATGAAATTAAAGGATTATTATAAACTGTGTATAATCACAGTTAACTAATATAGCAATAAAAAATTTAAAGATATTTTTATTATTGAGTGAAAGCTTCTACTTTCTGCTTAGAACTGCAAACTGATGCTTAAGGAGGTAACGTTCTTCTTTGTATAAACTCTGACAACTCTGTACTTCTTATATCCTCAGTGTCTTTCACAAGTGGTAGGTATAATAATAACATCTTTCAATTCGCATTTTCTGAAAATTAGATAAGAAAAAGATTCAAGAAAATATCCCGAGTTTTACTACATTATTCATTTTAAGACAAAGTGAAACTGGAAAGTGATTTCATACCTTTCAACTCATAGAACTACCCATATAATATCTCAAGCACTGAAATACTAGCTGTTTTATCTTTTCTTCTCATACTGCAATTCATTTCACGAGCAAAATCTTTACAGGTTGTCTGAGCATCTAGTTATTTACTTTGAAATGTTTCTGAGCATTAATTAGTGCTTCTGTTGACGTATTCATTTATGCCATTCAAAAGGCATGCAAAACCACCCACATGCTTTCTATTGCCCCAGCTCCTGGAAGATTTGGATTTTAACAATACAATAAGACATTTCTAAAAGGGAATTCAATCACATCGTGGTATTGGTGTGATCTCTTTTTCCCCCCTACATCATTTATAAAGCAGGATTTGAGAATTACTATCTTTTCCTCCTACAGTCGCATTCTGATAACTACCTGAGTAAGTATCAAATATAAAAATCCCATAAAGTCATTCATTCTCTCTATTTTTTCTTGTGATATTTTTAGAGATATATTCATTGTAGTTAAACATCTGAAAAAACTTGAGGAGGGTGGCCACTATCCCCTCATCAAGATCATTGATGAAGATGTTGAACAAGACCGGACCCAGCACCGACTCCTGAGGAACACCGCTGGTTACAGATCTCCAACCGGACTCTGCACCACCAACAACGACCCTCTGCGCTCTGCCAGTCAGCCAGTTCTCAACCCACCTCACTGTCCACTCATCTATCCCACACTTCCACAGCTTTGTTATAAGGATGTCGTGGGAGACAGTATCAAATGCCTTGCTGAAATCAAGGTAGACTACGTCCACTGCTCTCCCCCCATCCACCTAGCCAGTAACAACATCATAGAAGGCTACCAGGTTGGTTAAGCATAACCTCCCCCTGGTGAACCCATGCTGACTACTCCTGATAACCTCCTTCCAGTTGCCTGGAGATGACATCCAGCACAGGCTGTTCCATCACCTTTCCAAGGACAGAGGTGAGGCTGTAATTACCTGGATCTTCCTTCTTGCACTTTTTGAAGATTGTAGGGACATTGGCTATCCTCCAGTCTTCAGGCACCTTCCCTATTCTCCAAGCCTGACAACATTTCTATATTCTTCCCAAGTGGTCAGAACCTTTTTTCACATTTCATGGACCTTCTTCTTTCCTTTGAGTTTGTGCACGAACTCCTTGCTGATCCACACAGGTCTCCTGCCACTCTTTCCTGATTTTTTGCTCACAGGGACTATTTGTACAAAAAATACTTGCGTTTGAACCAATTATGATTGTAACTACTGTTTGCTCTGTTGTGATTCAGAGATGGTTGTCCAACATATTTGCTACTCTTCTTTATAGCCTCAGTTCAAATCATACTAAAGTACTTCCATGAAAACAGAAATACAGAAAACTAGCTTCTCCATGATGACTCTTTTTCATGCCTGGATAAAGTAACTTTCAGCTCTGTAACACTTTATGTACTATACTTCACTCACAACCTTTTTTGTATGTTATCTCCCCTTCCATCCCTAATCAAGTAATATCCATTCCCTGCAGCAAATCCAATAGCTTCTCCCATTAACTTTTGCTTTTGCTTTTTTTTCACCTCCACCTGTATTTTACTAGAAAAAACAAGTTTCCTTGCAACCATAACACTTTAAATATATTTGTAGTCATCAACTGAGTAAAAATGCCAGTTGTTCTTATTCTCTATGTAAAACAATAGAAATACTGGCCTCACAAGTCCTTGGAATTGAATGCAAATGTACCAGATTAACCATAGACTGAAATCCTGTGATGCAGTCTATGCAATTTTCAGATTTTGGTTTCTTAAATTATACATATTGCCTGTAATTAGAGACGGGCTGGCCACCAAATTGCTTTCCTTCTCTGTATTTCAGAGCATTTTAAACTGCAGTATAATAAGGAGTGTGTAATAAACCACAAATACTTGTCTCATCTGACTTTATAGATGAATAATGATTCATGACAGAATTGTCAAAATATTGAGGATTTAGATAACTTTGTGTGGTATCTGGCTGTGGACTACTAATTCATATTTACAAGTACATATTTGGGAATTATTTGATTGAATACTTTGGTATTAGAATCTGCATATACTTTAGTCTCAGGTTGGGTTAACATCACCCTCAAATTATATTAACATTTATTTGAATCGAAGTGTTGATTAATAAATCTTCCAGAGCTTGTAAAATAAGAGGGGAAAAAAAAAAACCAACAACAAATATTACAGACTCTCAAATAATAAAGATGCAATTCAACAATGTTGTCTAACGGTGTTTTGAATTTCACAATTTTCAGAAGCCTGATAGTTCAAGATTAAACACAGTTTTATCCCCTTCCTGATTTTCATTTCTTACTTTTGTCTTTTACATTTGATTGAACAGTGAAAAGTCTTTGATTCTTTGAGTATACCCACATTCATTTATTCATTTCCAAAACCAAGCAAAATCAAATATGCATGTTTTTATGATAATTTCTCTTTTTTAGTCTAATGAAGAAGACATAAAAGTCAACCATATTTTCACAAATATGAGGAGAATGGGTAATTATGTGGATCCTAGGCCAAGTGACTAATGCGACAAAGTAGATCATGACAGATTTTCACTAAAGTAATTAAAATAATTACAGTCTTCTAAACATTCACAGATACAGATTGAGGCAAGCGATTAAATATTAGAAAGCATATTCATTCCTTCTGAGAAAACAGCTCTTCATACATTCTGGCCTGGTATTTTGGAAGTTGGGTATATTTTAGAATTATCTTTGTGTCCAATTCATCAGAGAGGAGGACAAAAAATAATTAACTCAGTTTTAAACATGACAAAGACAAGTAGGATGACAGAACGATTGTTGTATCTGCATTGATTTCATAAATGTTGATGGGAACTGTGCTGTGCTTCATGAGCCTGTTACGAATGATAGGAATTTTTTTTCTTTCTTTCTAAATTTTTAGGATATTTTATGTACTCGGAAAGAAATTTAAAGAGGATTTACACATACAAGAGAGAATCATAACAGAGTTTATGAGAACTTATGTGTGAGAGGCACCAACCGTATATATAGATCATCTAAAAAAAAAAAAGTAAACTAGTTTTTGCCTTTCACTGGTTTGTATATCCTCCTAACTTTTGGAAAATTCTGCTTTTAACTGCTGTTATAATATGCACTGCAGCTGTATTTGCTGAAATACCTTTAAGTTTTATTACCTCCATTAATGATATCCGCACTTTTGTACCAAGACAGGTGGAGGCATATTTTGTGTTTGAATGTTTTGCAGTGGAAGGGCATTTTGCCCCTGGGTGAGCATGAAAACCAGGAAGGAGCAGAGGCCCAGTACCAAAATCAGTTGGGTTACAATTTTCCCCAGTGCATTTCCTTCTACCAACAAGCTACTGCAGCATCAAGTATTAAGTTATTTTGGAAAGCAATTTTTGAAATACTTTATATATTAAATGTTATAATTTTAAAGACTTAAGTTGAATAGTTAGTGAAATAAATTATGTATGTATGTTGTACCTGACAACAGGGGATTTTTTTGAAAAAGGAAAATAAAGATGTTCAACATCTTCATCATCAACCTGGCTGAAGGGATAGAGGCCACCCTCAGCAAGTTTGCTGATGATGCAGTGCTGGGAGGAGTGGATGATACTCCAGAAGACTGTGTTACCATTCAACAAGTCCTGAACAGACTGGTCAAATTCTGGTCTCCTCAGTTAAAAAAAAAACACACACATAGATCTCCTGGAAGAAGTCCTGTGGAGGACCATAAAGGTGATAACGTACCTGGAGCGCCTCCAGTATGAGGAAATAATGAGTAACCTGGGTCTGTTCAGCCTGTGGAAAAGAAGACTGAGAGGAAATCTGATTAATGTTTGTAAATATCTAAAGGGAGGTGGGAGGCAAATGAATGAAGCCAGGATCTTCTCTGTGGTGCATAGCAGTAGGACAAGGAGTAATGGTCTAAAACTTGAACATAGAAATATCCATAAAAACATGTAGAAGAACTTATTTATTGTAAGGGTGATGGAGCACTGTAACAGATTGTCCAGAGAGATCGTGTAGTCCCTTCTGTGGAGATAGATACTCAAGCCCCATCTGGACACCTACCTGTACAATCAGGTGCCTTCTTTAGCAGGGGAATTGGACTCATTGATCTCTTGAGGTCCCTTCCAATCCCTGAAATTCTGTGATTCTGTAAAATAAAGTATTCAGTACAAGTATAGCATGTATAATATTTCTACTTCAATTTGCAACGTTATTGAGACAATAGTTTTTCCCAGATGAAAGTACCATGAAAAATTTGAAAGGTTTATTCACTGTTAATTTACATCTAGGGTAGGCTTATGCTTACTACTGTATGAAGTAAAAATATATTCTTTGTGAAATTTTGAGAAATTGACTTCTTGTTTCCGTCAGATCAATGAATTTGTATGGGAAATTAAATGTGTGAAGGATATGTAGATGACCAAATCACTGTAACTGTATGTTACGCTGTGTGTCCAATATTTTATCTCAATTTTGTAAGACAGAAGAAACAGACTCATTTGTTTTATACAAACTTCCTGTACAAACACAAGAAATTTCTGAAGACCTATGGATTAACTGCTCGATGTCTACTTCAGTCCAACAACATACTCTCAAAATACTGACATATATTACTGATGAAACATTTATTCTTGAACACGCCTCTGAACAAATGCATTCTTTGAAATATTTGAGCAGAGTAATGTGTGAGAAGACAGGCCCATAACCAGATATATTAACAGGAGAAGAAGAAATAAAAAGTATGCCCAAGCAGCTAGAGCCTGCCAGTGTGAGAAAGCTTTGCTCTGGAAGCTGTGTTCATATTGTTGAGTTCAGTTTCACAGTCATAGGCATTATATGTCGTGAAACCATTATGCCCAAGAACAGGGTACAGGAAATTCATTGCTTGTTTATAGTTTTCAAAATGTACTTATATTATCATCAAAATATTAATAGCAAAACAGTGTTGCAGATGGAGTAAGTTTGGTGAGTAAGTACAGAGAAGTGTTCGTAAGGGGTTGCTATTTGTTAAATATGAAGTTTGTTAAAAACAAAGTTTCATGATACAAAAATGGAATAGAATAAAATAAATAAAAAATAGAAAACCCTAATAGCTAATGCTGGTTCCCCAGTAACACACACCTACCTCAATTTTCCAGTTTCTGTTTTCTCTAAAACCTCAGCAAGAAAATTCCAGTATCACTTATCACTGAGCAAAAATAGAAAGCCAAAGCATAAAATAGACTTAATAGAATCCAAAGGTTTAATACGAAATAAATCTCCACTGAAAATTGGTAAAACTTTGCTACAAGTTAGTGACAACGTTCCCATAACTTTGAGGTGTAATACAGCTTTGAAATAGAGCACTTGATTTTACCTTACTAATTTTGATCAGCTTTCAGTTTTCTATCTATTGGTTCTGGTTTCTATACATGATTACCCTCAGAAGAGAATATGGAAGTTATTTCTCCTCACTGCCTAGCTCTTGAAGCCACCTTGGAGAAAGCAATGCCAAAGTCTGTACTCTTGGAAATTAGAAGCAGCTTGCAGGCTGCTGTACCATAATTTTCTGCTTTTCAGTGCATTTGGTTTACCCTGGCTGAAAAGCTGGTGTTGGCCTTTGAAGAAAAAATTATGAAAATTTTGAAGAAAAAAAAATTTTTGAAGAAAAATTATGAAGAAAATTATGATTTGCCAAGAGTACTGATCCATCTGTTCCTTTTATTTGAAGTGGTCATATCTGAAAAACATGAAAGGGTTTTAAGTTTCTGCAACATATTTATGTTGTGACCACAAAATGAGAAAATGATTGCAGAATCACAGAATCACAGAATGGCCCATGTTGGAAGGAATCTCAAGGATCATGAATCTCCGACCCCCCTGCTACAGACAGGGCCACCAACCTCCCCATTTAATACCAGACCAGGCTGCCCAGGGCCCCATCCAACCTGGCTTTGGACACCTCATTGGCTGATGAAATTTAAAAAAAAAGTTATCTACGAAAACTTTTAGAATAGAGTAACTTCCTTTTAATTTGAATCTCAACCATCATGTTTTGTTTCTTTATCTTAAGATCAGCTTCATAATCCCATCTGGAAACCCTAGGAAACCTCTTTTTGCTGCCACATATGAGGCCTGACCATGCATACAAAACGAGTCATGGTCTTCTGTAGTATTCTTTCTCAATAACATTTTTTCCTCTCTTATTCTCTCTGTCCTGTTCTGCTTTCAGAAAGTTTTTTTTTCCATGTGTTTTTTACCTCTCAAGAAGTGAATATCTTCCATCCAAACTTTAAAAAAATAAAATAAAAAAAAACATAGGCAGCAACTGCCACCTAATATAAACAAGCAAACTTCTGTCTAGTTGAACAGCACTCTTTATACAGCAACACACTGCAAAATAATGAGCAAGCAAAGTAGACATCAACCTCTGTAGCCTTTTTCTCACCCTATGATCAGATAGTTCCTTTAGAATTTGTTTTTAATCAGTGCAAAATAGCAAAATTATTTAAAGTATTTAAGTATATAATTGGAATGGCTTTTCTTGGACAAATTGAAATAAAAATATTGCAATTTCTTCACTTCTTTTATTAACAATCAAGATCCTGGAATAGAATTTTTCACAAGAACTTGCATGAAAATTCAGCTAATCAAAACAGTCACATCATAGAGAAATAAAAATGCCTTTCGATATTAAATGGCGTACATTTCATATGAGATGACTTGAAGTCCATTCTACAAGTCCTAATTCCACCAATTCCAGCAGACTGAAATAATTTAAATATTCCTTTTTCTCGTTTACACACCAGCTATTCATAAAATGTAATCTATTCAGGCAGAAGGACAGACATTGGGTTAGAACAGTGCTTGCTTATTTTTAGACTTCATCTTGTATTCTTGCAAGAGCCTGAGAGCCATTGTTACCTTAATTGGATATGAATTTTGTAGTTACTGATACTCTGAGCAGGTTGGTAGCCCTAGCATCATCTGTCATGCCATATTACTGACATTTTATAAAAAGGATAATACTGATATGGGAGATAAGGGTTAAGGGGATTGTCAGCAAAAAGGTTGGAAATTATCAACTAATACCAGGAAAATGCAGTTAAGCACAGTTTAACTTAATAGGAATTTTTACATGTGAGAGCAAGGTCACTGGAAAAAATGTTCATCTTAAGGTCTCTTCTTTCCACTATGTCTTACATTCTCAGATTATAATGAGCACAGAATTTCTATCAACTCATACCAAACTATGAAGTTTGCTATATATACATATTCCCTATTACAAGCTGATAAGGTGAATACACTTAACCTGGGCATGAAAACTCCGGGAGGAAGGAAAAAAGTCTACTATTTCTTACTCTGGAAAGTCACATTCTTATTGGATACTTTACCTGTTAAATGAAAATAATTTAATAGTTATAGAGGTATGTGTGAAGAATTCTGCTACCAAACTCTGTGGTTATATCACTAAATTTCAGTGATACATTTTTTACGTACATATATTTCATACACATGGTTGAAATCATGAAGAATGTTTGGTTTTTTTTCAGTGAAAAAGCACTGATATTTTTATACAGTTCTATAATAATATAGTTGATTCCTTCCTGTGAAAATAATCAGCAACAGATTAGAAATCAATACAGCTGTAAAACATAGCTTTGCAATGCAGATGCATACACACACACACACACAAAAAAAAACAACAACAACAAAAGAAAAACCATAAAAATAATAAAAAGAAAAAAAAAACAAGAAAGAGAAGAAAAGAAAGAAAAGAAAACCACTCATGAAAAAGACAGTGTATGCAGTGTATTTCAAAACGATTTTTGAGGACTGTGTTTTCTTTATTCCTCTGGGTACAGCTAAAGCTACACATTTTATATAACATGTATTACAATAGGTGATATATCCTTTTAACATTATTGTTAAAGTCTTTTAAGAGCAGGTTCTGATCACAGGTAATCAGGTGAACATCTGGCATAATTCCACAGAGGATTTTCTGAGTCATTCTAATTTATGTTGGCGTTGCACTGATGAAAATTTGCTTCCATAGTTGTCCTCTTCACAAGTTGCTTGTGTATGCAGCTTTGTGGCTTGCAAGAAATTTTATGCTTATAAATAATTTTCTCCTCAGTATCTTTGGCTTTGTAGATACATAGGGAGAACTTGTTTATATAAGAAAATATAACTCTGGACAAGATGAGAACAAAATTCAAAAATAAAAGTGATATTGCAGTGTAACATATGATTTAATTGTATAGTTTAACCAGTTAATTATAATAGACCGTAGCACTGTTGGTAGCCTCTTTGTTGCAACCAAATAAAGTACAATAAAGTAAAGCTAACTTCTGAAACACATGAAAAACTCACAGCGCATTCCCAATAATTATTAAAAAAAAAAAAAAAGTGGGTAAAAAGTCAAGAAAAAAAAAATATCCAAACTACTTGGAAATACGAGTTAGCTGTTGGCTTTTAAGTCTTCATCCAGTTATTACTTAATTTCTATATTTTACGGTGGAGGTTACATCCTTGTATGTATTACAGAGACATGTCTAATAGATTTCTTGCAATTAAAGTTGTATTTCATTACTGCTTGCTTGTCCAAAAGATCAAGGGTAACGTTTTTTTGTGGCCAAGCAAAAAAGTCCTACAATAGAAGTCACAGAAAGAATGGACACAGCAACATGCTCATGAAACACAATCCCATTCAGAATAGAACGGGAAGTGACCAGAGCTATTTTAGAGAAAACTGGACCTCAGTCAACAACAATAAAAATGGGGTGGCCTTTATTTTAAATACATGACTTAACAGTTGAATGAATCTACTGGTTTTGCAAACAATTTTTCCTGAGTTAATAAAAAGTTCATGTATATCTTCCTGAACTAGACAGAGCAGCATGTATATACGTTGATCAGCCCAGCACTATATAGAAATTGAACCAACATAAGGAGCTCTAAAAAGAGCAAAAAGCTCAAGCTGGATTTAATCCACATATTCTTTCTTGGTCACTGGGGACACACAACACTGTGACACTGAATATATGAAGACCATTCTTGTGAATGACATTTGTATTTTGACCCAACTGTATATTGCAATTGTCATACTCTACTGGTCAAAGACTATTGGACTCCAGTAATCTATCAAAGACAAATTATAAGTTCTGATATTTTTAATATTCTTACTTATGTTCGTTCCATTATATTAGAAAAGTTTATTTTGAATTCTGTTGACAGTGTTTTTCCATTTTCATCCACTGATGACTCAAAACAGTTTCTTAAAAACTACATAGAAAACCAATGGCACCCACTTCATTAAAAGTTAGTTCAAAACATTTGTTCAGATTGGTTAAGTAAAGCAGAGGAGAATCGGGATTCTTTTTGTTAATGTCAACCATGCAATCCTGATATTTACAAAATAGATAAAAAGATCTCTGTGAACTTATAGCTCTCTTGGAATGCTAATATTTTTTCATGGAAGGATAATATCTCTTGATGCTTACAGTATGTATTCTCATCCTAAGATCTGCATCACTTTTTAAACAGTAATTAATCATTTCAACTTTACAGGGATTAAATTCTGACCTCATCTGAAATAAACTGCATTACTAAGTCTTGAAATTTTTCAACGTTATAAAATATTTGATGTGTACATTTATATACAAAAATTTCATTGCTGTAATTTAAATTAGTAGGTGTACATAAAACTCCGTGTTTTTTAACACAGCTAATTTAGTATCATTTTTTTCCCAAATGTTGGCATTACGTTTTGCATTTCATTTTCAAAAATGGTCGTAAATGAATGTCTCATAAAGAGTAGAACAAGTATTTCATATGCTTTCCTACAACTGTTAGCCTCTATGTTTTCCACCTATATCCAGTTCCCTAGATCTCATTTCCATTTTCCTTCTTGTTATACAAAAGGTAGGAGTTGTTTCTCCAATTTTGAAGCACAGTCATAGAATCAAGGAATCATATGCTGAGTTGGAAGGGACCCACGAGGATCACTCAGCCCAACTTCTGGATCCACAAAGAACTCAGAACAAACCATAATTTCCAAAAGATCTGTCCAAATGCATCTTGAAGTCCAGCAGCTAAGTGCCATCTGCACTGCACTGAGGAGGCTGTTCCAGGGCTCAATCATCCTCTGGTGAAGAGCATTTTCCTAATTCCCAACCTAACCCTTCCCTGATGCAGCTCCATGCCATTCCTTTGGATCCTGTTACTGTCACCAGAGCACAGTGCTGCCCCTCCACTCCCTGTGAGGAGCTATAGAATGCCATGAAGCTGCTTCTCAGTCTTCTCTGGGCTGAACAAACCAAAGGACTTCAGTTGCTCATCATATGTCTTGTCATCTAAAAACTTCACAGTCTTTGTTGCTCTCCTGTAGACACCGTAGTAGTTTTATGTCCTTATATTGCAATGCTCAAAACTGCACTGCAGGTGAGACTACACCAGCACAGAGAAGAGCAAGACAATCACTTCCCTTGACTGGACAGCTGGATTCCAAACGGTGTCATCTTTCAGAATTGTAAGATTTCCTGTATGCTTACAGAGGATCCATTACATGTCTTCTGTCTTGATGTCCCTTTAATGGTGTTTGTTTTATTCTAACCTCATGAATTTTGCATCAAAATCTGGCTTCAGTAATGAGAAGGGGAATATGATAAATAGGTTGCTGAAGAGATTCCTCATTAGATATTACTTACAAAGCTCCATAAAAAGATAACTCTAGCCCCACTCAAAACCATTTATTTTGTGAAATAAATATTCTACTTCCATAAGCTCAAAGAAAAGTTATCCAGAGGACACAGAAAATTAAGAAAATTAAGCTGTTTTCTGAGTTTCTTTTTCTATGTTCCTTATACATGCCGCAAAATGCTACTAAATTATACTCTCTTCTCTCTTCTTCAAGCATCTACTGAATCAACTCATGTTCCCCTTATTCTAGCTTTCTAGATGTTCTTCACTCTGAGCCATTACCAAATTTATTGACTGGAAGAAACTGTAGATGTAAGGGTAGATGCAGTACACTAAATAGGTTAGTGAAAAAAAAAAGTATTTACTAATTTTTAAAAAGAAAAAATAAAGCTCTTGGCAAAATTTTAAATTGTATAATAAAGCGTTTATTTCAGTATTGAGAGAAATGTTTAGTATATGGAATAAATAATAGGAGCACAAGTAATCATATAATAATTAATAGGTGCAGAACAGAATTTGCTTCAAATAGATTGTATAATAAAGTCAATACCAGATAGGCCTCAATTTACAATATAGTTATTTCAAATGAGCATATTAAATAATTCTACCAATGTTTCCTTTACACATAAGAGACTAATTGTAAACAAATCTTTACAGTTTTATTTTCCTATGGGTTAAAAAGCCATTAAATATGTTACAAAAAATAATTTGTCCTCTGGAATATAATATTTCTAAGTTGAGCGTCTTTTCCAAATATCTTCATGGATTGTTGCTGGTACTAGTAAGAT
This sequence comes from Lagopus leucura, assembly GCF_019238085.1. Taxonomy (NCBI): domain Eukaryota; kingdom Metazoa; phylum Chordata; class Aves; order Galliformes; family Phasianidae; genus Lagopus; species Lagopus leucura. Next base: position 30,831,512 of record NW_024962265.1, read on the forward strand.
TATAAGATAACATTTACCTGATATCCCTTCATGTGCTTTCTTTGCAAATGCATGTTCATTAATTATTCAAAGAGAAAAATATTCCTGATTAAAAAAAAAAAAAAAAAAAAAAAAGGAGAAAAAACTGCCTGAAATTACAAACTAAGTCCAACACCAGGGCAGGAATAATCAACATGCATAAGCATGCAGGCTAGGGGCTGATCCATTGGAAAAGAGCTCTGCAGAGGAAGACCTAGATGCTCTGCCTGACAACAGGTTGACCAGGAGCCAGCAGTGTACCCTTGTGGCCAAGAAGGTCAGTGGTATCCTAGGGTGCATTAGAAAGAGTTGGACAGCAAGTTGGAAGAAATGCTCCTCCCCCTCAACTCTGTGCTGATGAGGCCATATCTGGAATACTGTGTCTGGTTCTGGGCCCACCAGTATGTGAAAAACAGGAAAATTCTAGAGAGAAACCAGTGGAGAGTGACAAAGATGATTAAGGACTTGGAGCATCTCCCTTATGAGGAACAGCTGAGAGACCTGGGGCTGTTCAACTTGGAGAACAGAACACTGAGAAGAGGATTTTATTGACACTTGTATAAAAGGCAGGTGAAAAGTGGATGGGCCAGGCTTTTTTTCAGTGTTGCCTACCAAGAGGACAAGAGGCAACAGGCGCAGACTGGAAAGCAGGAACATGCACATTCCATGCGAATATAAGGAAGAACAACTTTACTTTGAGGGTGATAGTACACTGGAACAGGCTGCTCAGAATTCACAGTCTTCAGCCCTACTCACCTGAGCACCTTACTGTGCAAACTGATCAAGGAAGTTGCTCTAGAAAGGGCACTAGACTATATGATATCCAGAGGACCTTCTAACCCCTGTGATTCTGTGATTTCTTTCAAGATAAGGAAATGAGTCTATTCCAGCACAAAGGGGCTACTTAAAGTTACATAATTCATTATACATGCGAGTATCACTTTGTGAAGAGTGCAAGGGGCAATTTAACATTAAACTTGGGTTTCTTCTTATCTATCTTAGCTTACCTGTCCAAGCTCTTTGTACACTCAGGAAAGAGAGACCTCTATGGAAAGAAATTCATGCCAAACTAAGAAAACTGGTCAAGACAAAAGGGATAAATAGCTCTCAGGAGATTGCCTGCTGATCTGTGCCTACAAAAGAAGTTAGTTAGTCCTACGTGCTCAGCCCTGTTAATTCCTAGACATAAAAAGCAAGATAAGATTTCTCTTTTTAAAACCGTTATTCATTTAATTTTCCCAATCTACTTCTGTCAAAAACATATTTAATCAGCTGTTCAAATTCTGGTTCTTCCTTGCTTCATCACTTTTCTCTACTTTTGTTTGTTCACCTCTGTTCAGGATTTCCCTGCAGCAAAGCAGCAATCTGACAGTATTTTTTGTAACTGTTTTGGCAAAGTTAGTTGCAGTAGATTAAATAGATTTTTATATACAGTAAATGTAAAAAAAAAGAAACAAGTAACTTTCTTAAGTAGTCTTCTCTTGATTAACAAAAATATGACTGCCTAACACATTCATATATGTTTATATTGCCTTTATATAAACTGTTTTGTTTCCTTTAGTGTTAAATTTTCCTGTGCTCTATGTGCAAAATGTCTGCACAAAGCAGGTTCAAGCTCAGAAATTCTTTCAAACACGTGCCAAATACGCAGCAAATCTGCCAGTTAGGTTTCAGTGTCTAAGTCAGACTAGTACCATATATCTACATCCAAACCTTAATGAGACCTAAAATGGTGTTTTTCTGTTGTTAACTATTTGCATTAGTTCATGACTCTATAGCATTTCTTTAAAATTTTTGTATGAAGTAGTATTTAAATAGAAAAATCAACTCCATTTCTTTAAATTAGGTTTCAGATAGGAAATGTGCACTGGAAATGCACTTGGTAGGAAGACAGAGGCAACCTAGGGGAGCTCAGGTGCATGTAATTCTGGTGGAACCAGAATCCTTGGAATTGGCTGAGAAATAATAATAATAATAATAATAATAATAATAATAACAATAATGTTACTGCAAATTTATTTTCTTTGTAGACCTGAATAATTTTTCGTGTATGTAGTTTCAGATAACTGGGTAATGTCAGTGGAAATTTAACGTGTTCCTGGTACCTTAGCCATAAGCTTAGGACAATGCATTTAGCTCATAGATTTGGTACCCACAAATATGTAAAGTAACCCATTTAAATCCTTGACACACCTATCCCTATTACTGCCACACAGAACATACTCAAGCAAATCTGTAATTACAGGTGATACTGCACATGACAATGCTCCTTCATAATATGCTAGCCAAACTTCATACAAAAATTCACTTCTCTCCACACTATCTGAAATTATTTTAACCACAGGAAATATTGTTTTGTATTCTGCAGGTGTTCCTGAACATATTTACCCAGTCACATTAATCCTGGGATGCTGTAATTGGGGCCCCCCCCCCCCCCCAAAGCTTCTTCTGAACATAGAATTCAAAGACTTTTGCATATATTTTTTATTTTTTTTTTTTTTTCCTCTTCTAAATCATTGACAATACTAAAGAAAACAAACCCCACTCTTAGCTGGTTATCTAAATCGTGCTTTATAAGAGTATTTTCTGGTGCGTCCCAAGTGTGAGGGGACAGTTAACGCTAATATTGAATGATATCAATATACTGAACATTTATAAACCATTTGGGATTTCAGTCGAATGGCTGCATTTTTCTCTGATTCTGTGAGATGTTTTCCTTGTTTTTCAGAGAAATTGAAAGGTTTTTGCTTTCACTGCTTTTTCTTGACAGAGATGCCACAAGGTATCTATACATCTCAAAGGCTAACACAAAATCAATCTGTGTGATTATGCAATTTAGCTGCATTTGCTGTGTTAATTTATCTACTAGCATCTGTAAATTACTTTATTATAAAAAATTCAAAGACTTAGCAGAAAGCCAAATTAGACTTAGTAGCAACACAAAAACATTATCAACAAGGGAAATCTCTAAAAGCACCAGCAGACAACAAAACATCAAGTGATGTATAGAAAGACATAAAATGTGATATAAATTCATTAAGTGCTGACTATTTTTGTTTTATTTGATATCTAAGTAAAAGTTCTTGGGAGGGGTTATCAAGTTGTCCTGCAGGGATGCAATTTACAGTTTTATGTTAACCCACATTATTTGACTTTATACTTAAATTAGTGTTTACCAATACTTCACAGCTGTCTAATTAAAGTGTGAGGGACAAGAGATCATAGGGTGTTTGATAAATGAAGATAAAGATTGTTCTGCCATTAGGTGAAGTTGATAGTTGAAAGATTTTCCTTTTAAATGACAGACAACATGTATAAATGGTTAACATTTACACGTCATGAAAAAGCAACCTATGAATCCAAGGTTAAACAATTATGCAAATGAATGGCGTTAACAACAAATTTGAAGGGAATGGTCTTTAAATATCAAAGGCAAGTTTTCTATCCATTAAGAGGTCAGGGTGCTAACGTATCACAAAACTACGCTGACATGACTTCTCATATCCCATCTGTTATTGAAGGAAGCTCGTGCTCTCATGTTACCTTGCTAAGAGGTAAAGTCTTCTAAAACCTCTCTCCATTGTCATTTCAAGTACTACCTGTTTTTTTTTCCTTTTTTTGCCCATCCTTTTGTCTCGCTCCAATTTATAGGAGGGAGAGGAGGTTCTGTTATTATCTATATACCCAGCGTGAGATTAAGAAGCAACGGTTCAAATATTGGTCCAACCAGTTTATTACAAATCTTAATCAGGGAAATGGAGAGGGGGAGGATGGACACTATTATGATTAGGGTAATGGGGAAGGGAAGGAGGGCAATAGAAAAGACAGAAGAAGCAAGGAGTCTTTATAGGCAGCAAGAGGAACATAGTCACCACCATGGATCCAGCGAGGTTCGTAGTTCCATCTTTGATCCTCAGTAGTGGTGGGTTGTCGGGCAGAGTTGTTCTATTGATGAAAACAACGGCCCCTTTTCAATAGTTTCAAAGTGGTCGAGTCAGCTGTCTTTGGAGTGACAGCTCCAATCCAAAGTGGTTGAGTCAGCTCTCCTTGGAGTGGCAGCTTCTGGCTCTGGGATCTTGGCAGAAACTCCTTTGTTCTTATCTTCCTGGCCTTGCCAGCAGATAAGAGGGAGCAGGGAGGCACCAACTTGTATCTTGCCTTCACAGGATACAATGGCATCATCCCCCAGCCTTCCATAGCAAACAGGAGTTATTTGGTGACAGGCTAGATCTTCTGCCAGTAAACAGTCCTGAGCACTATCTTCCGAAGGCAAACAGCTCCAAAGATGTAAAATTGTCCACACAGTGATGTTGATTGCCACACAACACCCATCACTTGCCTCCTCAACAAATCATTCAGTCTTATCACAAGAAGAACCACAGGAAGCAATCTTTGAGCCAAAAAAAAAAAAAAAAAAAAAAAAGAAAAAAACCACGAAGACGGATTCTCAGACCTTTATAAATTTATATTTTTAATCTGGAAGTCTGGCAAAGACTCGATATTTGAATTCCAAACAGGAAGTAAACTTAATGACTTGACATACAAGATACACAGAAGGAACCAAATGCTCTCTTTCTTTCCACTCCAACTCTGTCCTGTATTCTCTATCCCAAACACCATAATCAAAGTGTCTGTTAATCAAGTTCTAGATCAGAATGTTCCTTTTGCAGAGAGTAAGTTAATCATTATTAATACAGTTTTGGGACTGTCATATATTTGCTAGTCATGCTAACACTACTGGAAATTTCACCACTGCCAATTGAGGACAGGTCTGTTACATTTCTTTCAAGATGTCTCCGGGTGATATCATATCAAATTCACGACTGAAATGACTAATCTGTCTCTATCCTTCAAGAAGTTTGTATTAGTTTACTAGATGAGTCTATTTTGAAAGACTAATTGCAACAGCTAACTGCATAGCCTATGTAGCTAGCAGAGATTGATTTACAGCTGAAATTACTTTATCATACATTCTCTCTGGCTCATAGGCAATTAATTAGCAATTAAATCCCTTCTAAACTTGCAAAATAAACCTGAGAACCAGGATTTTTGAGATTGTTTTCAACCTTAGCTGCTCACACAGGGAACAAAATGTTTAGTAACCAATGCGACAAGCAAATTTGGGCAACTAAGAAAACAGCTATTCTGTACACTACTTCAGTCACTGATTATAGCCACTTAACTTCTACCTGTCACGTCCTTCTTGTGCATACACCAGTGTCATACATTGACATTTATTCTCTCTTTTCCCTCCTTCATATCCACTAGGATGAGAGAAGGGGAAAATAAAAGCAAGAAAGCTTGTGGGTCAAGATTAAAAAAAAAACAAAAAGCAATTGGAGTAAAAGTAGAAGAAAAAAGGAATTATGCAGGTGATGAGGCAATCAATTATCACTTACCATGTGTAGACTGATGCCCAGTTCTTGAGAAAAAAAATAGCTAACCTCCCTAAACCCACTGCTGTACCATTTTGTTAAGCATGATGGCATGGGGCATGAACTGCCAAACTGTTATAAAGAACTATCATGTGAGTTTGTAGGAAGCTAATCCCATGTCAGACAGACCCATACAAGGGTCAAACAATTTGCATCTCATTATGAGTACTTTCGCTAGTCTGCATAGCAAGCTTTATAAACACAGAATTGTTGTTTACTGATGTAATGTAGAAATACAAAAATAGACAAAAACCCTCAAAATAAAACAAACAAACAAACCAATAAATAAATAAATAAATAAATCAGAAAAAACCTGCCACAGAATCCTATATACAAAAGTACACCCATTGAGTATCAGATGGGTGGAAAAATAGATTATGGGAAGTAGTCCTAGAATATTTACCTGGAAACTGAACTGTATCAACAAGATGTGTTCTAATATGTCTAAACTTCAAATAGTGTCGCATTACTCACAGTAAGTAGATTAATCTAAAGTAAATTCAAGCCAGAGATATCCTAGAGATACAGCTCTGCCTTACAATGTATCCTTAAAGAATGAATATTCTGTCATTACCTAAAGGACAGGATATATTAGAAGGAGGTGAATGCTTCAGGAAAAGAGAAAAGAGAAAGCTAAGGGGAAAATGATAGAGAGAAATACCAAGCAGAGTATAAAGACAGAATAATACATACCAAGACCAAAGGTAAAATAGCAAGGGAAGAATGACTATAGTAAATTAGTTATTATGGTAGTCCAGGAAAAGAAATAAGAAAAAAAGAAATATTATATTGTACAAAGAGACAGTGAAGGAAGGAAAATAAATAACAAAAATAATAGAAAACATAGTACAAAAACTATAAGAAATAGAACAGTGATGGGAATAGTGGAGAATAAGTAGGAAGCAAAAAAAAAAAAAAAAAAAAATACTGAGAAAAACTTTAGTTTCATCCATTTATTAATTATTTATTTTTATTGTATTTTCTTAGAAGGTGTCATCCACATGGAAATTCTTTATGGTATATTTGTTGCTTAGGGTATTCAGAGATGAACTAAATATAAACAACAGCAGAAAAAAAAATAAGTAGGCCAGTGCAACAGGGGAATTCAGAGCATCTGTATCTTTTAAACAGACCTTTCCTACAAATCTTGAAGTACAGTTTATATAAACCTTGAATTTATCTTTTTATGAACTGCCCTATGTGCTCTGCTTGAGAATTATTCACTGTAGCAAAAATAAGACTGCATTCCATTTCCCTCTCCATTGCACAAAATATTCAACAGGACAGGAACCTTCTGACAGCAGGACTTCCCCAACAGTAGAGATCTATTAACATATCTTAGCTGCTGTACTATCTCCAGCAGGCAAAGCAAAGGTTATAAAACTTCTGCAAAAACAAACAAGCAACAACAAATAAAACTAGATACAAAGATAACTCATTACCCAGGAGTCCTGTCTTGTTTTTCATTTGTTTGCTTTTTTCTTTTTATTTCCACAATGCATTTTATTAGGCAAATGAGGGGGGGGGGGGGGGGGGCTGGGAAGAGTAGAAAATGAAAAACAGAAGGTGAAACAAATTCCAGTAACAACAATTTGTTTAGAACAGTTATGGAAAGTGAATCTGGACCCAGAGGATGCAAGCATAACTTCTTAAACTCACCAGTAACTCACCATTAGAACTAGCATTGTCATACATCACTACCAGGTCCAGGCAATAGGAGGCAGCAGGACCCTACTGTGTTGGCATGAATTTTAGTGGTGTTTTCCGAGACTCCTTTTATTGCTCTCCTTTCACATAGGAACCTTTAGCTTCTCCAGATAGGTACAATCTATTTTAGCTGCACCAATCTACAAGTCCATACCAATTTATATTATTAAAGGAAACAAGCCAGGGACAATTCTCTAGTTCTGAGAATAAGCAGCATGGTACAACTGACATCCAGATGGCTAAACCTTCTTATCCTTCAAAAGAAAAGGACTCCAGACTGTCTCTCAGGATTAACTTGGTCAGCTCTGTCCCCCAAACTTTCTATGGGAAACGTCTGTGCAATGCCTCTGGAGATAACCATACTCAAACACATACTAACAAGGTAATAACAGCAATGACTGTGCATCAGTGCCTATTCTCATACTTCTGTGAAGATTAATTTACTGTTACAGATAGTACAGATACAGATACTACTACATTGTTGTAGAAACTTTTAAAGTGCTACTATAATGTAAACAATAAAACAAAACTAGAAGTACTCCCAGTGTTATATTCATCTTTTTGGGTGTACTTGAACATGTTTTTAAAATCCATTGAGTATTAAATAAAGAAAAAAAAAAAAAAAAAAACACTGAAGATTTCTATTTCTTCATTTTGTTACAGATATAATGAACTCAGAAAAAGTCCTTAGATGAAAACACTGATTTGGATACCATCTGCGAGGCAAATATGGATCTCCATTAAATAACAGCAAGAGAAATTTGAACATGGGATAAATTGCATATGAGAAATGAGCACTTCAATGCATCTAACTTTAAAGATCAAGTCAGAATATATTTGAGTTGTACAAGGGAGTGTAAACATAAAACTGTATTTGTGGAATGACCTTCAGTGTCTCACAGGCCTGTCAATAACTTAAGCTTGCTCCCAGGGTATAAAACACAGCAGCAAAAGAGATCTAAAAACCTTGTTGTATTTGAATTATTTCTAAACACCACAATAGAAGTTCAGAGGTAACGTTTCAGCTATTAATCCTACAGACTGCTTACTATTCTACTTTTTCCCATTGACACTAAGTTCTCTTTCATTGTAAGTTTTTGTTTGTTTTCCCTGTATAGAGGTGCATAATCAATGAATGGACAGATGTTATAATTATGAAATAAACAAAAGAGTTTGGCTAAGCAGTTACTATACCAAAAAAAAGAATAAATAACAGTACTTACCCTTATCCTAGGCTCACTGTAAAACTCCAAAGGAGTTTCTCCAGAAAGAGATCCTTCCCCACTGGTCTTAAATGGATCTAGGAGAGGTGGAGCCAGGGTCCACTCCTTCCAGCAGCACAGGAGAATTGCCTTAATCTGTGTTCCCAGGGGTGACTCATTGCTCACCTCAGGTGATCAGTCAGAGGTTCAGGCCATGATTCAGCAGTTCCCATACACAAGGCAATGGGAAACAAAAAGATCCACAAATGCAGAAAGGAAATTCCTCCAGTTCTCAAGACTGTGAAGATATTACAGTCAGCTTTAAGGTTGTATATATAACAAAATTTTCAGAACAAGATCAATTTTGAAAGAGAGTTTGAGGGCTGATGGAACTCCCTCTTGATTTAAAAGCAGCCTAACAGATAGCATTGCCTTTCAAAATGCTTCAAACCTTCTTTTGGGCAGGATTCCAGGAGATATCAGAATAAAATTATATATTTTGGAGACAAATATAAACATTAGATTCAGACGAGCGCAAACCTAAGGCAAAATAATGGCGTTCAGTCCACTGTTAATTAAATACAGTTTTCAACTTCTTTAACATCTCTAATTAATATATAGAGCCTTAGGGTGGAAAAGTTTTTGGTTTTTTTTTAGCTTACTGATAGGATGCATTTGTATTTTAGTTCCCTAGTCAAAGATAAGCACAAAAAAATGTTAAAAATAAACTTATTCAGTTTGAAGGAAATCAAGGTTTTTTATATGAAAGACCTCTAAGCTTCTCTTTGTCATCACCAATATGTCAGATTCTTCTCAGATAGAAGGAAAAAAGTTTCTTAAAACCATGGATCCCGCTGTTACTGTACAATCGGTGTGGTATAGTCAGTGGTATAGTGAACACAGATTTACTTGGTAATTTACAGCCTCCACTGCTGTAAAATCACCAAGTCACATAGAAATTCAAATCTGTCATCCTGAGTTTGCTTTTTTTTATTCTGGAAGATATCTGCAAATTTCTACTGAGCACCTGCAGAATTCCTGAGCCATGGCTCGGTGTGTGGATAAGGGCAGTAAACAGAGAAAGGTTTTCTGTTTATTTCAACTGTGGGTCCAAAAATATCCCAGGACTGGATAAGTTCCAGTTAACACCATCTGTCCAAAGCCAAAATACAGAAGCCATTTAGAGGCTACCCGGAACTATTATGTCTTACAAATATTTTTGATAAAGAAGGGCTTTATGAAGCTTAAAAATAGGATGTAAGGATACAAGACATATTAGAAAACTAGGAAGATATTTAAGATAAATTCTGTCCTATCTATCAGAAGCGTTCTTTAGAATGTCATATTTAAAATATGTATTTATGGTTTCCACTGCTTTAACATACTCTATTGAGTCTACTTCAGGCAGGAGTGTGAGCTGGGTCTTCCACCCAATGGTGTAGAACTGTCTGCCTGCTGCATACTTCAGACTATGTCAATCCAATTCAGGGGAAGTTTCCCTTATAATGGTGTTTGCTTTCTAACACAGCTCTCTGAGGATGTCACTGTAAAATGGAAACACTCCGAATAACACTCTGAATGGAAATGCAAGTCACACTATTGAAGTACAGAGAGTATCACAGTAGATAGGAATTTCTTTGTTTAAATACATCTCTTCTATGGCTTTATGAAATATTGCTTCAGACTACTACATCTCTTGTGCTAGTTAGAGCAGGAAATGGACCGTGTTTTCCTCACTTGGATTTAGGAATGGATATGTCTGAAGGAGTAGTAAACTCCAGCACAGACAATATGCACAGCCTGAGATACTGAGAAACTCATCCCTTTTGCCTTGATGATGTCTCATGTCTTAGGTTTTTTAAAGTCTTTAGAAAAAATTATCCTGAAATGGTAACTGAAAAATATTCGGTATAAATGAAAGTGATAAAGGGAATTATCTTGATAGAAGATATTTGATTCTAAAAACAATCAAACCAAATGAACCAAGAAAAAATAAAATAAAATAAAATAAAATGAAATAAAATAAAATAAAATAAAATAAAATAAAATAAAATAATTCTGGGGGCATAACTTAAAATTCGAGTAGAAAGGAATTCTACATGTCTACTGAAGTTAAAACTCTGTGAATCAGGCTACAGATGTATAATCCAGACAAATGATCTAAAAATCTCACCAATAAAAATGCTGAATCTAGCAAATGGATTGGCTCTTATCAGGTCATATCCGCCAATTTCAGCTTTGGCATTTGTGGTTCTAATTGCTGTTATGGTTATCATATTTGTAAAGCTAAATCAGGAATTTTAATATAGAATATACCATGAAGATTGTTGATTTAAAAGAAAGAGTTTGAGCTCAGAGTCAGTCAGTATGAATCCTGGGGGTCTTTACACAATAACATGTCTTAGCACTATTGTGTTTTATAAATCAAAACAATGATACATTTGTGTGCATCATCTTCTATTTTTGTCTGCTGGCATAACAAACGACATGACTAAGCACAGAAACATTTATCCTGGAGCTATGCTTAACTTAGTGTACTTCTTAGCTCTTTATTCAAGCTCATTTTCTTTGTTCTATATGAATTCTGTGGTGGATTGCTGGTGTAAAATGATTTGTAGATGTTTATAAAGTACTTGTGCAAACACTATCCCAATTTCATCCTTGGACAATGAAATGGTACAATGGCTCTTATCTGCATCACAGGGAGAGAGCAAACTTCAAGATCCCAAGACAGAATTAATTATAAATATTTTATAAGATATATGTTTAATGGATTGCTCAGATTCTCAGATGCCCTCTGAACAAGAGACCTTTATTATTATTATCATTATTATTATTACTATTATTATTATTATTATTATTTAAATAGCACAACACAGGTAATGAAGACTCATCGTAAGACTATTTGGTTTTGAAAACTACTCCCAATTTTTGTACATAAAACAAGATTTATCCTAGAATTTTACACAGATTTATCTAGGATAACTCTGTCCCTGTTGTCTTAAGCTATTTAATATTAATATTGATAACGTTGTTTGTTTATGAAGATTTGCATCTTACCTTACAAAGCACTTATTCTGTTTCAGAGGGTTTAAGAACAGCAAGGAAGAGTGAAAATAAAAATAGAAAGGACTGATGCTTACAAGGAAGGAAGGAAGGAAGGAAGGAAGGAAGGAAGGAAGGAAGGAAGATGTGGACATTTATATATATATTTTATATTGGTTGATAGAAGAAAATTTAAAACTTTAAAACTAGACTTTTGTAGATAATTCACTTTTCATACTTTGTTGAACAGAAGCTGCTACTTTCAGTAGAGAAGGCTACTAAGAGAGAAGATAACATTGAAATTCTTCAGCGACATTTTTTGTTAAGCTTCATTAAAGTGGATGAAATGGGATCAATTTCAGAAGAGTGATGGGGCAGTAATGAAGAGAGGCTCAGTGCTATTGAGAGCAGCACGCAGCTGATGTTTTTATTCTGAGACCTGCTCCAGGAGAGCATCCTTATTCCTTAGTTGCTGTTCTCTGTGTAATTATCACCTTCACTGCTAAGGACAGACTGCACATCATTTAATCACTTCATCAGCAAAGTCCTTGCCTGTGACATCCAAAAGCAGGCAGGAAGATGTTACTGAAAGAGAAATGGACAGAAGCTTTTCTTAATAGAGTGAAACAGAGAACCAAAGCTTTTGCATTTACTCTAACATAACGCATAATAAACGTATATTAAAGAAGGCAGCTAGTCACTCAAACTTTTTCCTATAAAGCTCTTAAATCTGGAATGCATTCAAAACAGATATATTTCAGCTTCTCAGTTGAGACAAATACTATTAATACATTAGATAATGTGATTTGTTATCTGTTGTTTATAGTCAGCAATTGACTGTACTATACTTTGGCTAATGACTTGAATCAGGCAATGAAAAACTTGGCTGATTCTTTGTTAGTGCCTTTGATCTTGGTTAGTCACATTTCTCCTATTAACTTTTTGTTTGTCTGCATAATTGTATTCTTTTAGGGATAGGCAAATTTTATAATACTATTTCTCAGAATGTCTTGGACTTGATACTTACCAGGAAGTTTGTTCCGTGTTCATATGCTTAGAATTTCAAATATATTGTCAAGATGAAATTTTAAACCAGAGTGTAGAGTAGTGTATTTTTCTCACATGATCCAGCAGGTGAGAGTGGAAATATCAGTATTAATCAAGATCATTATAAACAATTACGTTATGTGGATATTCTCTTAGACTCACTGTGAAACAGTGCCTTCACAAACATTTGAGCAGCTCCTTTGTGGTAGTACTCAAGGAAATTCAAGCAATAATTCTCAGAATGGGGTCATCAAAATCCTGATCTCAAAAAATCCTTATCTCAAAAATACCTTTCTAGGATTTTACTACAGTTGAGGCACATCTGTCTTTACTTTTTTAGTCTTACCTTTTCCTCTCTAGAGTAGGAACCAAAGATAGTTCATGCATCATTTCCAGCACTCCGGATATAGTGACGCTACCTCACCAAATCAGATGCTTGCTACCTATCTTCTTTCTATAAACTTCACTGCTATGATCAATTAACCTACTTCCAAAGACTTCTGTAGTTTCATATTTTCAGCCTGAAGTAACATTTAGTGCTAAGTAACTTGTTTCCATTCAAAGCAATGAAACATACTTCCATGTCTATATACCTGATTTGAAAGTATAACATGAAAGGCTTATTGGAGTGAGTCCCATGGAGACATAGGTAAACACTTTTTTTTTTTTTTTAAACTATGAAGGTGGTTGAATACTGAAACTTTTTGCTCAAAGAGCTCGGGGTGCCTCCATCTGTGGAAATATTCAAGACCCAACTGAACACAGTCCTGAGCAACCTGGTAAAGCCGACCCTACTTGAACAGTAGGATTGAAATTGTCTATTTAAAGATTCATTTCCAATCTCATACACTCTGTGAATATGTGATGTCAAACTTCTGTATTGTAGAACACAACAATAAAGTCTGTTCAGGCTGAAGAAAATCTGTACATCTTTAAATAAACCACTCTTCATTACACATGAACAACCATATTAGAAAAATAAAACAAGCCAGCTCTATAAAATGAAAATATTTCAAATAAAGAATTCAAAACTGCAGATGTGCAATCAGACTTGTTGGCTTGGTTTTGTTTAGATGGTTTAAATGATAGATTTAGATGATAGATTTCCAAAAGCTCATGAAAGTGTGAATTTACTGTTAATAAAAATGACTTTACAGTTTATTTTTCATTCCCCTAATAATGTACTGCATAGTAAAAACAAACTCTTCAAAAGTGACAGTTAGGTTCACTTTCAGAAACAACTGAGCATATGTTCCCTAAAATTAGATCTTTTAATTGTTCAAAAAGACCTAGATTTTTACCCTTCATATGTGAAGATTTTGAGAATAAGTTGGCTTTACTTTGAACTGATATTTAACCTTTAGAAAAGGAATATCAGAAAGAAAAAAATATTTCCAGGCCCTCAGAAGCACTGAACACATATATTTTGAATGATAAAAAGAGTAGTAATACCACAATTGGTTTAATAATGAAATGAAAAATAGAGAGCAAAGAAGGATGAATAAATATATTCCTTTTCCTGAGATACTGCTCATTCTAGAAAAGGAAGTTTCATCCTAGTTTGAGGTGAGTATTGGAGATGATAAATAAGTAATGACATTTTCAAGTTATATTGCTTTCTCTGTATTCTCTCTTGAACAGATATCTGTTTTGCTCCTTCTGTAAGAAAATAGCCCAGTAATTAAAATGTGATAATTCTTCAGGTCACAAACATATGAAGAAATTTATTACTGTTTCAGAGAGTTTATTTTTTCTCGTTTTAGTCAAAGATAGAAATACCAATACTTAGCTTACTTGGAAAGATACAGTGATTATGGAACAGCATGACTCAATGTGTAGACACTTTGAAATTAAAAGTAACTGCAAAAAGAACAGTCATTTTGAATTCTATTTGACATAGAAAAAAAAATATCAGAATACCTAGAAAGTCTGTTGTGATTAAATCACCTTCAGATGGTTGGATCCAATGGTTTTTGTTTTTATTTTTGTGTTTATTTTAGATACATAATGCATAATGCATTAGTTAAGTGGTATGGCTGATATTTTTTTCAAAAGAAATATATGTAATTTTCCTACTGAATATCTTAGCAATAAACAAAATCAGATTTCATATATTTTTTACTGTGTACATATTTTTAGAATGTGTTTCCTTCCTTTAGGTCAGACTGAAATATCTTAATTCATGCTTTATTGGAACCTCCCCTTCCTTCCTTCTCACATCTGTTAAAGTACAATTCACTTACCATTTAATTTATGGCTTTAAATTCTGACCCTCTAAGATTTTCTCTTTGTTTGCCTTCTTGGTTGCTTGTTTGTGCCTGAATATTTATTTTCAAGCAAAGGCTCATTGGATTAGATCATTTTGGCTGCAGCTAGGATGACATGATTATGTCCTTTCTTCAGAGAATCATAGAATCATAGAACGGCCTGGGTTGAAAATGACCATAATGATCATTTAGTTTCAACTCCCCTGCTATGTACAGGGTCACCAACCACCAGACCAGGCTGCCCAGAGCCACATTCAGCCTGGTCTTCAATGCCTCCAGGGATGGGGATCCACCCTGGGCAACCTGTTCCAGTGCGTCACCAGCCTCTGTGTGAAAAACTTCCTCCTGACATCTAACCTAAATCTCAGTTAGCACTTTCCAATGCTTATGGAGCTCAACAGACAAGTAGAACAAGGGAAAAAGTGATACAATTAGTTCACAAAATTCATGAAAGATATTTGCTGCAAAGAACACTTGCTATTGCTTACAATAACTCTCTAAGAGATAGTTTAAATCAGGGCAACTTATTTGATCTTCAGTTTCTATATTATAGAACAATTATTAAAGTACGTCGGTAATGTTTTTTTGACTTAAGTTTTCTTATTTTGTTATTCTGTGACGTTAAGTCTTCCTGGTAAGAAACACGAGTCTTACTGTTTTGCATAATAATATCCTTTCTCAATGAAAGTACCCTGAAAAACAACCTGGAATACCTGTAGTGTTCTCTTATTATCTGGGGAAAATGAATAAATATTTTCTATTTACAACAGAAATTTGACTATTAGTTGGTCTGTATGGATAAATAAACTAGTCATTTCCTTTGAATCAAAAAATAATGATGATATTCATATCAACAGCAAAAACTTTTGTTGTTATCATTCTGCTTGCACTTCTCCATGTCTCTATCTTATGTATAGTAAATAAATCATATAATCAGACCTACGCACAATGCTCAGTTGTGTTCATTATTTAGTTAAATATTTAAAATTTGGAAAATTTCTTTGAACTTCTGGAATTAGATTTTAAGCACTAGATTTCAATAGACAGCTATTTATTAACATTTTGAAAATAAAAATATTTCTTGCAAATTTACAAAAAAAAAAAAAAAAAAATTACTCAAAAGACTTTAACTGGTCTCAATGTACTTTTCCTTCTGAGAAGGTATTTTTCTTGCAACTTCTTCTGTCTGAGTGCCAGAATTAACTACAAAACACACATAGAACAGAGGAGCTGTAAGCCCTCAAAGAGCAAATAAGTGTAGCTCTGCTGGAAGAAAGTAGGAGAGGTCTACTCACAGACAAACAATAGACAGAAAGGACCATAAGTTGAGAGACAGTTGACAGCACTCCTGCTCTAGCTGTGTTTTCAGCTGTGAAACTTTGCTTTTGGTATCTGACTGGTGAAATGTGCATGTATAGGAAGTGGGAGGATGGGGGTGACAAGAGTGGGGGAGAGGGAAGAAATTGTGTTTTGAGATCTATCAATATACTATCAACTTTACCACTTGAATTCTTTTAGGCATGTTTTTCTTGGCCTGTATGCTTTCAACTTCTGAATATCTGCAATTCTATTATCCTCCCAGTGGAAAAAAAAAACACAAAGCAAAGCAAAACAAAACAAAACAAAACAAGTAACCCACAGATGTTTATCTGAAGAAAAGATCTTCAAAAGACAGTTTAGACAGATGAGAAAAATTTGATTGAAGATTAGGAATATTGACTGAAATGGCCTCATTAAAATCTAAGCTCCTCAAGAAGACTATTTTAAATTATGTGTTTTGAATTATAATGTATTTCACAGTTCAAAGCCAGTAGAAAACAGTTGCTACTTGTAACTAGTAAAGTTATAATTGTAACTTTAAACACTTTAGTAGTGTTATAATTGTAACTTTTAACACATTTTTAAAATGATTTATTACAAGCAACTTCTCTCTGCTGTATTACTTTGAAATAGCGTCCTTTCCTCTGCTTATCCTCCTCTTTAGGCATGAATTGTCTAGACTTGTGAGGAGGGAAGAAGACACTAATGGTTTTTATTCAGGCACCCAGCCAGGCAGCACAGAAGAGGAAATGATTATTTTTTAACTGAATGCTCTGGCAACGATGCACTCAAATGCCCCAAATTAGTTTTATTTTTCAGAGTTTCCAGAGGAACAAAATTCAGGATCCATAGAATACGTATTAACAGCACCAATTATCTGTTTGGCTGCTGCTCTTCTTAAGCTCAGTATATTGCAGCAGATATGATTTCTGAGTACAGAGTATGAAATTCAATAAAATAAGTCAGAGAAGTAACACTGGTATCATATGCAATTTTTTTTACTACTTCACATAATGTCCATCAGCCTAATTAATTCCTGTGATATAACCATACATATTCTGCAGATTACTTCTGGAAACAAAAGAGTAGAATAAAGTTTTAGCTTTTTTGTTGTACTTCATTTGCACTTTCCCCAGTTTTTACTCTTAGTTGTCTTTACAAGAAGCAGATCAATCAACTCAGTGTTCTTAACAGCTTTGCTCAAAACTGCTGAATAAGTGAACTACATTGGCAATTTTCTATCATGTTGTTGAAGGGTTTTACTTCTCAGTGAGGAGCACAAGTACGTTTAGATTCATTTTTCACACATCTGTCTCCAACTAATGGAGAATAATGGATAGATAGATAGAAAGACAGACAGACAGAAAAACAAAGAAAAGTACAGGGATGTTTTGGTTTGCAGTGGTCCAATTTTGTTACTGGGTGGATTTAAAAATAATACAAATGTAGGATTGTATTTTGTACTCATCTTCAATGGTTGTAGCCAACATGGTATCAGATAATTTGATGCGCAATCCATTTTGAACATACGAAAATTTTGGAAAAGGATGTAAGGACTGAAGGAGCCTATGTAGAGTAAGAATTTCTCTCTTTTTGTTCTCAAGTTTGAGATGACCACTGAGGAAATATATGAATGCTAACTCACTGGTCTTCACAGATTGTAACAGTAAAACAAACTGAGCTGATGTACCAACACAAATACTTTGTGAAGAGAGAATGAAGATCTTTTTATTAGTTAGTTAGTTAGTTAGTTAGTTTGATAAAATGGAATATTTTCCATTTCTCTAGATTTTCTTTGTGTAGGTCCATGATAATCTCTAACACTTCAAAGTTATTATACAAAATACTCTGTAGATTTCTGTATAGATTTCTGAAAGCAAACATTACATCCTCATCTTAATCTAAAGAGCTGAAGCTTTCTGTATTTATTACCCAAGTATAACTTATTATCTTTCCCTATGAAATCATTTATTTATTTAACTCCATTGGACATATATCTGAATTGTCAAATGTGTTTCTTCATTCATGTCAAATTACTATAAATTAAAAAACTGTGTTAATTTTGAAGTAATCAAATCCTCATTTAAGACATTTAATTTAACATGTCATGAAAAATTGTTTGCAAGGAAAATCCTACTGAGAGTTATTATCATATTCTCAATAATATCCTGAGGCACCGAGAGCTAGTTAAAATTTCATTATAGGAATACTGAATATCAAAGAATTTTTTACATGATTCTTCACTACGAAATACATATTCTAGTATAATCAATTGTATATTCACTTTTAAAAACTAATCTTTGTATGAAACAGCTTAAGATATTTGGGCAACTGTCACCTTTGTTTCGGCGACCCTGACTGAAGTCTCCTTGTGAAAGTGTTCCGACAGCCCCGGCCAGTTTCGCACGCTTTTCATGACACCAATATGGTGAGCGGCAAAATGGACTTAATTGCAAGGAGCACACCCTTCTTAAAACTTTCCCCGTGCCTTAGGGCTACTACCTGACCAATGGACATGTGGCATGTCTTGTTTCTTCCTTATTTGGTTTATCCTGTTCTTCTCCCTTATCTTCAGGCCATTTGTTGCCATGGTTTCCCAGGGGCCAAGGGGCCCCTGTCGACCCTGTTCGACTGCCTCAGCCCATTCAGTTAACTACAGGCAACACATTTTAAGCTGATGATCCAGCATATGCAAAGAATCTCTTCCTTATTTCCATTTTAATTGGAGGAAAATAAAAGCTGTAGTTTATCAGGAAATTTTAATGCGCCATTACATAGTATTACTTTCAAACAAATGGGCAATTTTGATGCATTTGAACACTTGCAACATGCCTTCATTCTCATAAACATTTTAGTAATATTCCCAATTTAATATTATTATTATTATCCTCATTACCCACAGTGAAGTTATGTTACACTGAAGGTATATTGCCCTTACATTAAGAATGAGAATTCATGGACCCAATTACTTATGTACTTCTTTCAGATTTGTTTATAAAGTCTATTAAGACAGAGTAATATTTTTCCTCATGAGTGTTTCCAAGCAATAATTTTCATAAAAGCATTTTCTTTTTCAATGAGCTCACTTAAGTGCAAATAAAAATATGTGACAAATGAGTTTCAATTATGGGAATATCACTGTGATTACAACTAAGAAAAAAATTAACTATTAATTTATTTTAAGACTCTTTTATCTCCTTACACTAGGTAGTAGTTGATTCAAATACCTGTGTTTGCAAAATTTTTCTTTCAAAATTTTAGTAGTAATATTGATTCCAATATTAAACAGTGTCCAAGAAGTTCAGTGGCATCCTGGCTTGTATCAGAAATAGTGTAGTCAGTAGGACCAGGGGAGTGATCATTACCATGTACTTGGCACTGGCAAGGCTGCACCTCAGGATCACTTTCAGGTATCTCACTACAAGACATTGAGGCCCTGGAGTTTGTCCAGAGAAGGGCAACAAAGTGGGTGAATGGTCTTGAGCGCAATTCTTGTGAGGAGCAGCTGAGGGAACTGAGATTGTTTAGTCTGGAGAAGAGGAGGTTCAGGGGAGACCTTACAGTACTCTACTACTTCCTGAAAGGAGGTTGATTTGAGGTGGAATTTAGTCTTTTCTCAGTGGTGTTGCAGTGGTAATATATCTTCTTAATAATAATGTGTTCTTCAGTGTTAATCCATTGGAACAGGCTGGCCAGGAAAGTGGTGGAGTCATTGTCCCTTAGAGGTTTTCAAGAAATGTGCAAATGCTTCAATTCAGCACATGGTTTAGTAGTCATGGTGGTGATAGACTGATGACTGAATGAGATGGTCATAGCGGTCTGTGAGTAGTTAAGATACAGGCTGGATTTAAAGCCCCTATATAACTCAACAGTACTGTAGAGAGAAATTAGGTTATCTAAATCCACAACTGAGACACAAAATCCTCTATTCAAGTACTTCTCATTCCCAGAGGTGTCTGGAAGGTCTGTGTCATCTACTCATCCAGAATGGTTCCAGCTGGAGCAATCAGATGACAAAATGGTTGGCTTCTTGCCCCTCCTTAAAATCTGACAGCTAGTTACAGTGCTGGTACTTGGAAGTGTCTAGAGCACACTTAATGCCTATTTGTATCCCTGAATTTATTACAAACACAGCAGTCATGGCTGTGTTACTGAAATTGTGTTACTAATCTGTTTTAGAACATCATGGTCAGAACACTTAAAGTGTGGAAGATTTGGACTGCAGTTGAGAGAAAAAAAAAAAAAAAAAAAAAAAAAAAAAGGAGAAAAATAAAAGGAAAAGAGTCCCCAAGCACATTCACTCAAAACTGACTTTTTAAATAGAAGTGTCTATGTCTGCATATCTAACTAACTGCATACATCTCCAACATCATTACTTAAAAATTACATTTTCATTTTCACAAGTTCAGTTTGTTTGCATTTAATTCAGTATTTGAAAATTCCTAGCACTGTGCCTTCTAGCACTCTTCCTTTCCTTTTGTGAAGAGTAGCGAATCTGTGGCATTTAAGATAGATGAAACCTCTCTGAAAAGATGTTCATATTACTTGGCCTTGTAAGAATTTGATTACTTTGCTATTGGATATCAATGCATTTCTTTCAACTTTGCTGACACCTCATTAATTGTGAGTAAATTCATGCTAGGTTCTTGCAAGAACTGTAATTGATGCCAGGTAATATCCAGCCAAGCTCGTAAATTGTTCATCAATAAAGCAACATGTAAATTTTGTCTTTAAGGAGCAATGCACCCCACTTTTTTTTGGATCCCAACAAAGAAATCTAACATATCTGAAGTCTCCAAGTATGTCACAATAATGTTTCTGGAGTATATTCCTTTGGACTTTCATGTGTATCCTAATTCTGAAGTAATATTTTTGTTATTCCTACAATTTTGTACACATATAACGCTCAAAGTAACAGATATTATCAGCAGTTGATCAAATGTTTAAGAACAAAATTTCGATAAGTATAATTTAGCATATTTTACTGTGAATTTTACAAATGAGAAAAAAAAGAAATAGAGATTGCTAGAAGGTGCACTTCATGGTGAAGAAGAAAGCCTAGAGAAAAAGCAAATGGAAAGTTCAACAAAAAGTCAAATATGAGTACAAAACTATACTGTAAGACAGTTATTCTGTATCATTCTTGGAAGGGAAGAGAAGGAATAGGAAGGGAAGAGGGAAGAAGAGCTTCATTCTGCTACATTTACTTTTTACATTACACACATTTGCTTGTGTACTCATTATATTTATTTCTGCCCTGCGTGTTTCTGCATTTTATCAATACATTTTGTAATACAAAGATAAAGCTTTGAAATTCAGATAGTAGCTTATAATGCACCATTTTTTTAGGATTATAGATATACCATACCAACAATCGCAACTATGATTTTCAAGACATGATTATCAATAAGGTAGAATTCCATACAATGACTTAAAGAATAATCAGTACATTGCTTTTCAAGAGAATGTGATCTATGAGTTTAAAGCTTTATATAATAAATTTTGCTGCTTTTTTTTTTTTTTTTTTTTTGTTAAAGTGAATAACAGCTATCCTGTATAAAGTGTGTCTTACCTCACACTAAACAATGTAGATGCAATATTTTTTAAAAAAATACTCTGTTTTGCTTGCTGTGAGGAAATGTCCAGACACTGTGACTGGATACAAGTTTCAATGAACACTCTCATTACTGGTTTCTCATGACAGAGATATCATTAGATATAAGAGGCTCAGTGTCACAAATAATAACAGAAGAACACAAAGCCAAGCGTTTACTCTTTGGAATTGATGGACAAGTTTTCTGCTAATTTCACTTCAATCAGAAGAAACTCAGACTTTCAACAAGACTTTCTGTGCAGATATGCACAATAGTTCTACCAATTTCTGATGAGTTCCAGTTCACAATTCAATCACTGAGATGGTTGATGGAATTTGATGTTTGTTTGTTTGTTTCAGCAGTCACCAATACAGAACATCAAATTAACCTTAGTTGCAAGGGTTTAAGATTAGCAATTATATAAGCACTTATCTGAATCTCCCTGCAAAATTCAACGAGTTTTAGAAGTGATTAAATTGGATTGTTGAGTGTATCCCTTTTATTGAACATAGAAATGCAAAAGTGGAAAAAAAAAAAGAGAGAAAAAGAAGAAAGAGAACCAAAATAAAACAAGCCTTCAGAAGAAAAAAAACATCCTTAAAATCATTTTAGAAAATAATGCGTGAAAAACAAGAAATCAAACAAACAAAAACAATGGAAAAAATTCTAAGCATATAATTAAGTGAAATACAATGACTCACAACTGTTCTTGCTGACTGCTGTTGATTTTTTTTCTTCTGTGTGTCATAATAGTTTTTGCTGGCTTAGCTTACGTAAGTGCAATGCTGATGCAAGTGAAAGGAAGAAAGGCCTTTGTTCCTTAACTTAAAAGAAGATATGTACATTACTACAATTGTCTAGGACTCCAAACATATTAAGATTACCTATGAACAGGAAATTATTTATTAGGCTTTTTGGAAATACGTAGAATTAAATAATTCACATCATCTAAAAGGATAGGAACTTCTCCTCCTTGCAAGTGGCAAATATCTATATTGTTATTGCTGTTCATACCATGTTTGCTTCAAAGTTAATGCAGAACAACTAAGGGAATCAGTACAGATAGGGAAGAGATGGCAAGGCAGCAGCCTTGTAGCAAATGATGTGGGGATTATAGTGAATGAAAGTTGGATTTGTATTCAATAAGACACTTTCATTGCAAACTAGAAAAAATTCACATTCAACTACATTAAAAGCAGAGCAGCTTGAAGTTCCAATGAAGATTTCCATCCCTTTCCATCCAGGACTAGTAAGGCTACATATTGAATATGGAGTCCAGCTTTGTATCTATGAGGAACATTTGAGGTATGTGGGATTGTTTAGTCTGGTAATGCTATGTCTGAGAGAATTCAAGAGAAGTCTATAATAAAAACTCTTGTCACCTGTGTTAGACAATACAACAAGGGGAAATAGCCACTGTTGACAGTTCACGCGCTGGATCAGCCCAGTTCCATGACTAGCGGGGCGAAGGGATTTGCAAATCCGCTCCTGCAGAAAAGGGGAAGGAGGGGACCCTGAATAATTAAAAACAGTGGCAATGATCTGAGGAGAAACAAGCTAATATACTAAATATGGTATCGGAACGCAAGATAAGCATGCTATAATAACATAGAATTGAAGTTAATATTTCAAATATTATGAGAAAAAGAGTGTCTGAGAAACTGAAGGCCTCACCATATGCTGAGGTGAGATGTGCAGTTGGGTGAGCTGCATGGAGGAGAGCCAAAGGAAAAAAGAGACATCAGGTGACCTTGCCAGGGGTTTATATCTCCTCTCTGAATGCAAAGCCCCTTGGGGAGTGTAGTTCTTCTTCCCTTCTGGACAGAAGTAACTCTTCAACTCCCAGTGCACTACATGATGTTATGATGCAGAATACCAATAAGCAAAAATCATAAAACCATGACAACCACACAATTGCATCTTGGGAAGTTTAAGCTGGACAGTAAGAAAATATTATTCACTGGTAAGTTAGTGCAGTGGTAACTGCAAGTGGATGCTTGGAGAGGCTGTGGATCTCCATTCTGGGAAGCTTCAACAATTAGCTAGACAAAGACACATTTAACTGGTCTAGATTTGGAGAATCCTGCCTTGATCAGAAGTGTAGACTAGATATCTATAAAGGTGCATTTAAAGGATTATTTCTACTATCTTGCTATCATTGTTACTAAGCAGAAGTGACCTTTTATGTCTTAGGAATCTCTAAGTCTCATTCAGCCTAAAAAACTTTGTGTATATATTTACTGCAGCTATAGAAGTCTTCCTCATGTTACAGTACCTAGAAGAATCTCCCTCAGAAGACATCACACTCTGCCCAGCAAATTCCAATGGATGTCAAGGACATTGGTTTTCTGTTCTCGTAGCTACATTATCATCGCTTTTTACTGATTTATTTCAAGTGCCCAACTCTTATAGTTATTTGGTCTCTTGGCAGACTTCCTGTTGCTGGTGATCCAAACAGCTAAGAGGTAACAATGCCTCTGAGACAGGTGCTCACCCTTTTACTGAGAATAAATTGTAAAGATCTTCTCATAGATCATACAGTTCCTGGCCTCTTTCATCTGCATGATATGAAGAAGCTAGACTGTTGACAGAAGGTTCCTATAACTTTTTACTTCAGTATAAGCTGTATTCATTAAATTCTGACCTAAAGATCTTCACTGCAATTTATCAGATAGTGATTGTTCAGTGACAAAGAATTATGTTTCACTATACCAGGTTCTTCTCCTCAAGAAAAAAAAAATGTTAATTTCTATTTTTTGGCATGTATATGACATCAACAAGATTAAATGAGATTAATTACTTTAATTTCATGAACTCTTAGGTAGCCTGCCAAAGAAAAAAATATTGCTCATCATTACTCATCCATATGTGGTGGCATTATCAGTGCAGTGCTCTACTTTGGATCTTCATTAGTAGAATAATTTTTAGACTAACTAGACTAACTCTTCTACTTTTCTACTTAGACTGTTTTCTAATCAATGCTTTTCTACTTAGATTATTGCTGAAAATACACTAGTGGGCTTTTACAAAGATTTATGCAAGGATATAATTCTGTCCATAGAAAATATTATTGCCAAAACAAAAATGCTATTAATCTCTAGCTAAGGTTAGAAAATTGGAGAGAATTTCATATAATCTTGCATTTGGAATACTCCTTGCTTTTAACACAGGTAGGTCTACTGTACATAATTTAACATAAATTTTGCTAAATTTTTATGGACAACAAAAATATTGACTTTTCTTATACCAGAGTGGATTGTTAAAAGACAGTGCTTTTCCAGCCCTTTCTGATTTTTTGTTTGTTTATTTATTTATTTATTTAAATATTTTGGGATCTGTATAAATAAATTCTTTCCCCATCCCCCTTGGTAGATATAACATAACTGAAGTATAACACTTCAGGTCTACAGATTGCGCATAAGATTTAAAAAAAAATGGTATACAAAGTTGCACTTCTAAAATGCTGAAATATTTTGGCTGTAGATATTAAACTTAAAAAAAATAATTAAAAATGTTTTTTTTACTTTCAAGGAGAAAAAAGCTAGCCAAAAATTCCTTACTTGTTTTTTAAAAGGTAAAGGTATTTACAGATGTCTTTGGGAGTGCAAAATAGAAAAGTGATTTTATTCATTCTGTATTACAGTAAGTTTTTGAGACTGTGATATCTCATATATAAAGGAAGATATTTAAAATAAAGACAGAGTCATTTAGCTCTGTCAGATGATCATGCCAAAAGCAGTGCTAATATTCCACAAATGTCCACAAATGTCCACAAAGGACAATGCTGACATGCTTTTCACCTTTCTGAAATACTAAAGCATGATTTCCTTTGGATCACAAGGACTTCATATTTGAATCTCAGTTTCACTATAAATTGCATAGATTTAAATGCTTTTAAATGAGTTGTTTTGCATCTGTATACGTATGAAAAGAATACTATGTGTAAAGTTACATTGTTATATGAGTAACGATCTACTAAAAAATGAACACCAGTGTGCTACTATTCAATGTTCACTCACAGGGATGTTTCTCAAAGAACTACTGTTTCTGGAGACAAGTCATTATTTCATAAAAAATGCTGAAGAAATAATATCCAAAACTTCATTTATACATCAACAGATAAGTGGCTTCACAGTCAGGACGGAGTTTTCGGACCAAAATCTGACTTTCACAAAAGGTTGAAGGGTATAGTATGTTAATAGGGTATTGAATTTCATTTTGAATTGCCCCCTGTTTCTGGTTCACCTCAATGCCTGCACTACATGTGTATGAGATCACTCAAGGGACCCTACCTAATGTAGCAGATAATCTCACTAAGATGAAACCTTCTGAGCAGTTCAGTTCCCACCTCATCCAACTGGGGCTGTGTGTCACCCTTTTCAGCTCCCAAAATCTACAGCATGACATAAAGCTGCTCACCATACTGAGTTTCTCTACACTCAGAAAATTCTTTAGGCATCATAATCCACCTACATGTCTGCTGAAATATCACAAAGATGTGTAAAGGTGAGAGAATGAGACCTTGTGTTGTGCTACAAACACAAGAGAAGTGCGAAACAGAAAATGCTGAATATGGAAGATATGGGCAAGGGTGTGTGAATGCATGTATTGTGTTAGATCTATGTGCAGCGAAGTCTGGACATGAGTTGGCTGATCTGTATTAAAGAAGGTTACCATTGAGAACAGAAAGCAGAAACTATCCTGCTTGAATGACAAGGACCATAGAGTATACTGCAAAGATAGTGCAGGTGTTATGCATTCTATTTACTTTGATTATAAAGTAATACTTAGAACAAAAAATGCAACACATGAATGCTCCAGTGAAGTGTGTAAAAACAAATGGAATGAACCTAATTTTATTAGTTTTTCTTAATTCTAAAAAATATATATTTAAACTCCATATGGTGTTTTGATTTTTATTTTCCTTTTGACTAATTAATATTTTCTAGAAAGTTGTAAGGTATTTGAGTAATTTTCAAATCTAATAAACATATTTGAGCTTTCTACTGACAAATTCTCACCTTAAAACTCTTTAAGAAACATTTTATAAAGCAAATATTTTCTGAAGTTCTCTTTGGTCATAAGTTTTAATCTGTACTTCCACTATATTTATTCCTACTGTATTCAGACTAAATCTTCACAGATTCTTTGAAAGGAAGCAAAACTACATTATCAGTTTCTCCTCCTAACCTGAACAATCTCAGGTTTCCTGTATAGCTACTGGGGTCAAAGGACACATTTACTTCCTAACTAAAATTTTGTCATTTGCCTACCCCCTCTCTCTTTCTCAGGAACTTCTCAAAAAGCCCATGTGCCAGTTCTGGCAGCATGAAGTGTCTGATGAATTGCAAAGCCAGGTGACAGGTTGGAAATATGTGAACTTACTCCCTGGTGAAATTAAAGAACTAAGCTTCATCTCTACAAATGCTTATATTTTTCAGTTTTGGAAAGGAACTGACCTTTCCCTTGTATTCTTTTGCTTTCCTCCTCTAGTGTTTCATGCTGCTGACAAATCAAAGAACACTTCAAAGTAGCTTAGGGCATAAAATTTAACCTATGTTTGAAACTATTTCAATCCTATGGGAAATGGTCACCCCACTCTCACCATTTTATGTGACCAGTAAAAAAAATAAATAAATATCTAGCAACACAACACAAAAGACTTCCTGTAGAGAAGTAAATGCTGTTTGTATGTGTTTTGTAAGCTGTGTGAAATTCTTTGACTAGTTGTCATGCATTAATGCTGAACATATATTTTTTCTTTCCACTTCATCCTACCAGAATGTGACCTTACAAACCTCTAACTGAGATCATCAGACTCCAGCTGAATGCAAAGATCTGATTCGGGAAAGAAAGAAAATAAAATAATAATAATATATTGCCATTTCTCTCTGTGGAGTCCCTCATGATTCTGTAATTAAATGAAACACTTGAGAGGCCAATGGAGATGAGAGCACATACATAACTCTCTATGCAAAAGTGGGAGACGGCTTATGTCAAACCTCTTCTTTCCTCCCTTCCTCCCTTCCTCCCTTCCCTCCTTCCTTCCTTTTTTTTTTAATTTTTTTTCAGAGATGAGATATATTCCCTGGTGAAGAAAGAAAATGAGATATAGGTAAAAGAAAATGACACATTCCAGCTGAAAAACAAAGCGCTGGAAAGCCAGTTTCCACGTGTATCTTGGGAATTAGCTACCTGTGACAATATAAATCACATATTCCTCTCCAAATCATCTTCATTCTTCCTTTTCTGTGATAAAATATCCCATATTAAGTCCTGCGAAGTGGGCGTATAGTGTGAGACATGACTCCACATAATTGTCACATTGTCTATCTATAGAAACTTTTTTTTTTTTTTCATGGTATTATTAAAGATTGGTTTGGTTTGATTTGGTTTGGTTTAGTTTGGTTTAGGTTTGGTTTATTTTGATTTTGTTTTTTTTTTCTTTCTGCCCCCACCTCATGCCCCTGCTCTCATCTTCCCTCTTCCTAAGCAGGCTTCAAAGCAAAAGTCCAACACACAATAGAAGAAATCTGATAGAAATAACACTGATGGCATGTACTTGAGTTCATCTCTTCTGTGAACTCTCATCCAGAAGTAAGCAAATTGGATACCACTAAAAATGCCTCATCTAACACACTTTTTCACTACTGTGTGATTGCTTATTGTAAGAGAATACATCAGCCCAAAACAGGAGTGAATCAGGAGACTATTTTTTCAAGTGGAGCCTAGTTTATAAAGAAAACAATGGAAATGAGCGTAGCAATATGAGTTGACTTTTCTTTAAAAATAAGGGATATACCCAAACCTGGGATGCAAATTAACGTTTTTTTTATGCATAAGTCTTAAAATATATTATCCTGACAACAGACTTTGATCTTGCTGTTATTTTGTATACTTATCCACATTCAGTTTCATTGTGCTATGTACAGTACAGTTCCTTTGTGTATTGACGTTTTAAGCTGTGCTGAGGCACATGTAAGACAGGGACATAATTTGAGACCATCCAGAAACCTAGAAAGGATAGAGATGTGGGCTCAGGTGAACCTGATGAGATTCAACAAAGCCAATTGCACAGTCTTGAGTGTGGCTTGTGAAAACCTCTACTATCAATACAAGCTGAGGAATGTAAGAATAGAGGTCTGTGATGATTGGATAAGGGAAAATGATTTCAAACTAAAAGAAAGGAGATTTAAATAGGAGTGGCAAGATACTGGAACAGGTTTCCCAGAGAGGTGGTATGTGCCCTGTCCTTGAAGACATTCAAGGTCAGGCAGGATCAGGATATGAGTAATTTAATTGCAGATAACGCTATTCATTGCAGAGGAGTTGGACTAAATGACCTTTAAAGGTCCTGCCCAACTCAAATTATTTTATTTTTCCATGATTTTGTGGCATCTAGGAGTCTGTATAGCATACATTTTTTTAAGATAAAAAGTGAAAGACGAGCACTGCATAACAGGCCCTAAGAGAGGTGAAGAATTGTTCTTCTAATTAAGTCTTGAAATTGAACTAACTGTTCAAACAATGACAAGAACTTACTTCCATTTCATTCAGATTTCTTCAGAGATTTTGAGATTTGACCTTCAACTCCATTAGAAATCCATCAAATTATTTTCATTTGATGCAACTCAAAAATAACACAAAGAATAGCAGATGGATCAGCTTTGGGACAATTAAGGTGTTAATGAACGGAAAAGTAATTAAGAAAATACACTTTTTAAACATGCTTATGAAGGTCAGAAGGCATTACAAAATAAAGTAAAAGGTCAAAATATTTTCCATCTGATAAATATGTTAAATCTATTATATATCTGATATTCTCAGAAGGGAAATTATAGTATTCTTTCTTTCCTATGCTTTTGATTTTATGCAGCAATCATAGTGAGATTGAATAATGAATTCACCTACAAAGTTAGTTCAATGCTATACAATATTCATGATCAAAATATCAAGTCTTCAGTTTTCTTCAAAGCACAGACTGTTTCCTCATTGCTATTACCATCTGTAGATTAATAGTTCCATGTACCCATCCATGTCCTTACAGTTCTCAGTATGGTCATTAGAGGTACATATTGGCCCAATCGAATGCACCCATGTGTACTGAGGGAGCTGGCAGAAGAGATTGTCAAACCTCTTTCTAAAGCTTTTGAGAGAACAGGAAAGGTGATTGAAGATAGGAAGAAATACCACTTCAGTCTTCAAAAAAGGCAGGAAAGAAGACCTGGAAAACTACAGGCCCTTCAGCTTCACCACCATCCCTTGGAAGGTGATGGAGCACCATGTCATCTTCAAGCAAGTGGAAGAAATTGAGGTTATCAGGAGTAGGCAACATGAGTTCGCCAAGAGAAAATCATACTTGAACTCTTCTAGGGTGTCATCACTTGCTGGGAAGAGGAAGGGAGAGTAATGATTGTTGACTGTCTTAACTTCAGCAAGTTTTGAAACTGACTTGCATAACATCCTCATAGGTAAGACTAAGAGGTGTGGGATAATTGAGTAGACAGTGAGATGCACTGAGAAGTCATTGACTGGCAGAGTTTGGAGTGCTGTGATCAGTAATGCAGTCTAGTTGGAGGCCTATACCTTGCAATGTTCCTCAGAGATAGATTGGGTCCAGTCTTGCTCAACATCTTCATCAGTTACCTCGATGAAAAAATAGAATGCACTCAGTGAGTTTTCTGATAATACAAATCTGGGAGGAGTGACTGACACACCAGAAGGCTACGCTGCCATTCAGAGGGACCTGGGCAGGCTGAAGAGAGAGGCAGAGAGGAATCCTATGGGATTCAAGAAAGGCATGAGTCTTATACCTGGGGAGGAATAACCACATGCATCAGTACAAGTTATGGGATGAGCTGCTGGAAAGGACCTCTAAGGAAAAGGATCTGGCTGCTCTCGTCAATGCTTATAAATATCTATAGGGCAGATGTCAACAAGATGGAGACAGGCTCTTTTCATTGGTACCCAGAAACAAGAGAAGGGGCAATAGGCACAAACTGGAATAGAGCAAGTTCCATCTGAACATGAAGAAGAACATCTTAGTGGAAGATCACCACTTACAAAGGGTAATTTTCTGAGCTATTTTGGATAGACTAGCTTTCTAGGGCATTTTTATTAGTTGTTTTCTCCTTTATCTGCCTTTCCTGTTGACCCTCATTTAATTTCTTCTACTGATCACTTTCAGCTCCTTGGAGTACCTGGGATCTTTCCAAGTCCTCCATCTCCCCAGAAGTACTTTTTAATAATAATTTACCTCCATTGCATCACAGAAGTATCCTATTGATTATCAATCTGGACATGCTTTTACTTTGGTAATAGCACTCTATCCATATGAACACAAACATCAGCAATTAGTACAATATGTGTTGTTCTTGCTCTATCTCTTTAAAGATCATACCTGTGCATAACTGGCTGTCATGGTTTTATGATTCTTGTTATGGGTATTCCACATCATAACATCATGTAAAGCATGGGGAATTATAGATATCTGGATTAATAATATAGATATTGATATATATAGATAATAATATAGATATCTATAATAATATAGATATAGATTAATAATATAGATACTGGATTAATAATCCAGTTCCATGGACTGACAATTTTCCAGATACCTGGTTCTCAGAAGAGCAGCAGAACTACATACCCCAGAGGACTTGGCTTTCAGAGGGAGTCATGGGAGGAAGTGATGGGACACTCCCTCTCTTACTGCCTGGAAGTGTGTGGGTGTTCTCCCCAGCTGTGTGCCTTCAATTCAAAGTAAGGCTTTTGGTTTTGGACACTCTCTCTCTCATTTTATTTGATTTAATAAATTCCAATTATATTGTATTGTATTGTGTTATCTTGCATTCCAATATCATGTTTAGTAAAATTAAGTTTCCTCCTTAGATTATTGATTCTGTTCTGTTTTTTCTGGGGGAGACCAGCTCCCATCTCCCTACCCTTCCCCTTTTCTCTTTCAATTTTTTTTTTTTTTTTTTTTTTTTTTTGGGGGGGGGGGGGCGGGGGCCGCGGGCCTGGTGGGCCTCCAGGCCTGCTGCCCCCTGTCACAGACACAGACTGATCTAGATAATTCCGTGACACTGGCTATATACAACTTTCTTTCTACCTATCATACAATTTCATAGATTAAGTATGATGGCATCTTGCTTTTTAGGCTTTTTTTTTTTTTTTTTTTGCCTGCTTGTCTGTCACTCTCTTGAGTTTTTCATTCTGTCACTTGCATGGCTACATAAATTAGATTTTGTGTTTTTCCAGCTTTCATAAATGCAAGCTTTAGCTTGCACTTATCTCTCCCTGCCAGCTACTAAGGGAGCTGGATGACTGCTTCAAACTAGATATTTAGTTTTTAAGTTTAAGTTTAAGTTTTTAAACATGGAAGAAAATACTTCACATTCCTAATACTTCTGATTCCCAAACTGAAACTCTGAAAAAGATTTGATTTTTAAAAAAGATGGAACCTCCATCTTTCGAATATGAAGCTAAGTTAAATTAAGCACTCAGAAGATGAAGTGCTCAGAATCACCAAATACTTTTGACAGCACTGATTAATGAAATACAGATTCAAAGAGATTTTCCTTGCATAAAATAAAGAGCACTCTTTTAACTAGTTCAATCTTTATAACTTGCATAAACATTCCTGCTGTGAGTTGACTTGGTTCTTCACTTTGAGGCAAGGGCTTCCCTCTCCCTAGAGACTGAGACCTACTAGTTTAGATGCATATTTACGTCTTCAGATGTAATATAGAACTCATATTTCAGGGAGAGCATTGAGTTTTAAACACAAGATGGTGTACTTAGTATATCACCTGTTGTTCTTGGTTATTTTAGGGGATTAATTGCATCCCCTACAAAGGTCAATGTAGCAAGCAAAGATGGCAAAGAAACTGCTTTACAGATGGCTATCTTACAGATAAATTAACCGGTGTTTTATCTTGATCATAGCTTATTCTCTATTATAAAGAAGCTTAAGAAGATGAATCTCAAAATCAATAAATACAGATTACTCAGTTTTCATTGGCAACTGATCTTCTCCACAATGGAAATCTGTGGTACATCTGTTCCTTAAAGACAGTGAAAATGCTTGACTTCATAGTGTAGGAAAATGGCACCTAGGCTTAATACTATATCAAATTGGACAAGAAATGCAGAGAAGTAACTCATAAAGTACTGATTATACTTTAGTCTTTTTACTGTATATAGGCACATATATTTTAATAAATTGGTAGATCATTCTAATTTTGTTTTATTTTTTATTTCCTCACCTTTAAAAAAGTATGCACGTGTCTACTTTCTTTTAAATCCAAAACAATTTGTAACTAGAATGAGGGAGAGAATGAGATTAGTCTCTAAAAGGATTGAAGCATGGGTGTTGTTGCTGTTCTAACCTTTCAGTATAAATGATGACAGAATATGATTATTTGCTCAAATATACATATTTTAGAAAAGATTAAGACTCTAATTCATGTTTATGAATTCTTGCATGGAGCAGTACTTATAATATGTAGTACTTATAATGAGGAAAGAAAAAAGGAACAAAGATCTCTCCAGAATACAGCTAACAAAGGACAACAGCAATTGGATTTGATCACATGACAACTGCAGAACTAAAGCATAAGTATGTCAACACAGATATTGTACAATAAATGACTTGTACATGTGACTGGTCAAATGGAAGATGGGATGTTTTTCCAGGCAAAAGGATGAAAACTAAAACAAAAACAATTCTGACAGATGATAAAGGAAAAGAAAACAAGCTATTCTCTGCTACTGTGTATCTCATCAATATTGAAACAGTGTAGAACAATAATTTTGTTTCCCTCAATTTACAACCTCATAAAACATAGGGGTCCAACTAAGATCTATTAATTTTTATATATAAAGTAACTGAGGTCATTAATAATAATCAAATTTTTTTTTAAAAAATCTTCTGTTATGTCAGTAGAATTTATTATTATAAATTATTAAAGAATTTAGTTATAAATTATCTTGGAAAACCACACAAATTAGAAAACAACACACAACAAAAGGCAGAGGTCAGCATGCCAGCTCCCTAAAACACTTCTCTCATTGTCGACTTCTAAGAAAAAGGCTTATTACTCCTCCAAGAGGTATTTCAGATCAAAGACAAATGTGTTTATCAGAAAGGATATTTTTGAGAGTACAGAATTTAGAACTTTAAACTATGCTAAGAAATCTGATGATAAAAATCAGTCCTTTCTACTCTAAATCTGTGACATTAGTGAGGCGCAGTGGTGAATACATACTGATGACCAAGCATCGAGGTCTTATCTAAGTCTTGTGCAGGAATCCTGAGTCAAAATTCTCAGGAAACACGGGCTAGAAAAACCTTAGAAAACTGAGAAGTTAAGGAAATATCATTAAGAGCAAGATAGACAGATGGAAACTGAGAACTTAAACAGTCATACAAGAGTAACACACTATTGCAGTGTCAGAAATAAAGAATAGGATAAAAATTATACAGAAATAGAAAACTACTAAAAAAAAAAAAAAAAACAAAAAAAAACAAAACGAAACAGAAAAACACCCATATAAAACAAACAAAAAAACCAAACAAAACTAATAAAAGATACATTTGTATATTGATTTAGGAAATAGAAAATTGCATTTTCCAGAGGAAAAGGTATCCGATACAGTCTGATTAAAGATGCTAATTATATTGAATGAATTAAAGAAAAAGAAATACATGTTTAGCAGCAAAATTGGGAAAAAGGACTCTGAAAAAAGATAACTTGAAGCTTTGGTGTTTCCTGTGCAATGGATATGCATAACATCTTCACTGAATTCTACCAAGAGAAGCCACAAAGCAGAACAATGTTAATTACAAAAACAAACAGACAAACAAACAAAGAAACAAAAACCTTAGATCAGGAATTTTCTAGCTATTGACTGATCACATCTGCCAGTGTTTTCCAATTACTCAAGCTAACTCAAACAAAAGAGGAACTGAAATCAACCAGGATAATTCCAGCTGTGCATTTTAATTTTATTATTATTATTATTATTATTATTATTATTATTTTTGTTTTTTGCCTTCATGTGATACCACAACTATGGATCCAGTCTATCCATACTTAACATACTTTGTATTTTGGAATTTTCTTCATAATCACTAAGACTAGAGAGAGAATTTAAATGTGATTTCATATAACATCTTCTAAAAGAATAGTTGTAATTCCAGTGTAACCTAATTTCATCTGACTTCTGTAGTTTATGTTTTGATGTCTCCTGACAAATCAAATATATTATGCTAATTAAAACCTCCTCATATTAATTTGAACATAGAATTTTTGGTACCCACTTGCTAGCATTTTTTTCGGCATTGAACTACTCATATCTTAAGGATTTATATGTGTTATATCACTGAAATAGCATCTGACATTCCCACTGAAAATCTTAAGACAGAAAGAAATCCCACTGTGTTTATGAGCAGAGGAAATTGAATACAAAAGTTTTGCAGGTATTTTAAATGTAAGCAACGAATACTAGTTCAGACAGAATGACGTTAAAAGAATAAAATGAAATACAACATACTAAATCACAGAATCATAGGAGCTGGAAGGGACCTCTATAGATTATCTAGTCCAGCCACCTGCTAAAACAGGTTGTCTACAGTAGGTTACACATCCAGACATTTTGAACATATCCAAAGAAGAAGACTTCACCATCCCTCTGAGCAGTGTGTTTCAGTGCGTTGTTACCTTCACAATAAAGTCCTTACACATGCTTTGATGGAACTCCTTGTGTTGCAGTTTCTGCCCATTGCACCTTGTCCAATCATTGTACATCACTGAAAAGAGACTGGTCTAATCCATTTGACTCATGCATATTAGATATTTATAAATAGGAATGAAATCCATTCTCAACTTTCTTATCTCAGGCCCAGCCAGCATGGGTTCATGAAAGGCAGGCAATGTTTGACCAACCTCATCTCTTTCTACGACTGGGTGACCAGACTGGTAGATGAGGGAAAGGCAGTTGATGTAGTCTACCTAGACTTCAACAAAGCCTTCGACATGGTCTCACACAGTATCCTTCTGTGGAAAATGGCTGCCCATGGCTTGGACAGTTTTACCCTCTGTTGGATAAGGAACTGGCTGGAGGGCTGTGCTCAGTGGGTGGTGGTCAATGGAGTTAAGTCTAGCTGGCGACTTGTTTCAAGTGGTGTCCCCAGGGGTCGGTGCTGGGGCCTATCCTGTTTAATATCTTCATTGACGACTTAGATGAAGGGATTGAGTGTACCCTGAGTAAGTTTTCAGATGACACCAAGTTGGGAGGTATTGTCAGTCTGCCTGAGGGTGGGGAGGCCCTGCAGAGGGATCTAGATAAGCTGGATCGCTGGGCCGAGGTGAATGGGGTGAGGTTTAACAAGGCCAAGTGTTGGGTCCTGCACTTTGGCCACAATTACCCCATGCAGTGCTACAGGCTTGGGGATGAGTGGTTGGATGACTGTGAAGAGGAAAGGGACCTGGGGGTGTTGGTTGATGCTCGGCTGAACATGAGCCGACAGTGTGCCCAGGTGGCCTAGATGGCCAATGGCACCCTGGCCTCCATTAGAAATAGTGTGGCCAGTAGGAGCAGGGAGGTGATCATCCCCCTGTACTCAGCACTGGTGAGGCCGCACTTCGAGTACTGTGTTCAGTTTTGGGCCCCTCAATACAAGAAAGACATTGAGGCCCTGGAACACGTCCAGAGAAAGGCAATAAAGCTGGTGAGGGGTCTGGAGCACAGGGCTTATGAGGAGTGGCTGAGGGAGCTGGAATTGTTTAATCTGGAGAAGAGGAGGCTCAGTGGAGACCTCATTACACTCAACAACTTCCTGAAGGGATGTTGTGATGAAAAAGGGTTTGGCCTCTTCTCCCAGGCAAATAGTAGGACCCGAGGAAATAGCAAGAGGTTATACCAGAGGAGGTTTAGGTTGGACATTTTTCTCTCAGAGGGTGGTCAGGCACTGGAATGGCCTGCCCAGGGAGGTGGTGGAGTCGCCATCCCTGGCAGTGTTCAAGAGGCGCCTGGATGAGGAGTTACGAGATATGGTTTAGTAGCTTGTGATACTGGGAATGGGAGGGTGGTTGGACTAGATGATCTTGCAGGTCGTTTCCAACCTTGCGATTCTATGATTCCATGATTCTATGATCTCCAGGCTGATTGGTCCCCCATCAACTTGGAAGGCAATAGTCTGTGTACCAGCTATTATAACAACATAGAAATAACTTGTATGCATAAAAGTTCACACTGTGTTTTTTCCACTACTACTTACAATTCTGTGATCATGAGAAATTTTTTAGAATTATCACATTAAATAAAATAATACATGCGCTAATGCAAAAAGTTATTATGAGAATAATAAATATTTAGAGAGTCTTGATGTATAGAATTCCACAACCTACAAAAGTGACTGCACACCCAGTGTTAACAGGAAGAGTGATGTATCTGCCCTAAAACACTTTCTTTTGACTTACACCCTGTGTAAATGTTAGAGCTGAGTGGTGTGAGTACTCGCTAGTCTGTGTGTACCAGAGCAGTGCAGAACTACAGCTGATTTGGGACTTTAGTGACCGTGGAGGGAAGCATTGGCTCTGCACAGCCATCAGGCTTGTGTAGCTAAATCTGCCTCAAATGAAGTGTAGAGATAAAGGCATAGATCAGAAACTATGATAGAGTGAAGATCATTTTACTACCCATATGAGCTGTGTATAATGAACTTATAAACACTTATATCAGCAATTATATCACTTATCTCACCAGCTTACTGATCCCCATTTGTTTTAAAGCATGGCTACTCAAACAAAGACAGGTAAAAAAACTTTAAAACTATTTCCATATTTTCTGATGTTTGAGGGTCTCTGAATCCAAATACAAGGCCACCACCATTCTGTGAAGGCACTGATACTGCACAGGAAGAAACAGTCCTGCCTGCAATCACTGAAGGCATTTATTTCACATCTACTGATTACACTGTGGAAATATATCTTCACTCATCTTAAGCAGTTGGGATTTTCCAGAAAACTTATTCAGTATCTTTGTCCTCTTACTGACAGTTATTTACATCAAACCAAAGTTATTTCATACATATGGGACAAGATGCAGTATGGTTTTTAAAAGACATATTCTTATGCATCTCAATTTTTCATTAAATATTTTGTCATGTTTCATTAAAGATATTTGACATCTATTTTCAATAACCAGTTTTGAGATCTGACTATATTGTTCATCAAAAGAAGATATTTTATAAGCTTTACTGTATTTTCCATTTGTGATCCATAGCTTATGCTGGTTTATCACTTTTGCAACTAAAACAAGTCAAATGTTTTTGAAATGCTGTTCTTTATATATAGTAGTTTTGGGTAACTTTATTCTCAGTGAGTTTCTGATGTTTTCAAATTAAGATGCAAAGTTTTACAACAGGATTTGTAATTGGAATTTATCTTCTGTCTTTCAACATTAAAATTTGTCGCATTGCTGCCTGAGCACAGGCAATCCCAAGACAGAAAAATGCTGAAGAGAACTTTCTGCAACTACATTTCTACATTGCATTTGGATCTACAGCCAGGTCGCCAAACTGGAGACAGGGAATTTTAATGTCCTGAATTGTTAATTTATTTTTCAATGCTCAGCCAAATGTTTGATGTAAGGATGTAACTTGAATGAAGACAAAAGAAAGTACACAGAATGATCACAATGAAGTAATGTTGGAAATAAAAATTTTAGACTAAATTGGAGGAAAAGGATGAAGGGAAATTGCAAACAGGATGTTGGGACAGGCTGTGCCAGGAGGACAAAACTAGACTAAGCCAGACTGTGTTTTAAAACTGAAAGACTGAGTCTGATTTTCAGCTTTAAAATAGTCTAAAAGTATTTTCAATATTAATGCAGTAAATTAATTTGTTTTCCAGTAAAATGCTTAATTTTCCATTAGTATATAAAAATCTCTCTTTTTTTTTTTTTCCTGGCACTAAAGGGTAGCTTTGCTATAATAATAGCAGTCTGAGAGTTTGCTTGTTTGTTCTTTTACAGTCCACAATATTTTATAACTTGTATTTGCAAATAAAGGAAAAAGTTGAACTTTTTAATACATTCTTAATGTGGCTAACAAAAAAAAAAAAAAAAAAAAAAAAAAAAAGGATGAAATGCCCTTTGAGTGTTTTTCTCTCCTATCACTACTGAAGGAGCTTAGATTACAGAATCAGACAATCACAGAATTGTAGGGGTTGGAAGGGACCTCCAGAGATCATCGAGTCCAACCCCCCTGCCAAAGCAGGTTCCTTACACCAGGTCGCACAAGTAGGCGTCCAGGCAGGTCTTGAACATCTCCAGAGAAGGAGACTCCACCACCTCCCTGGGCAGCCTGTTCCAGTGCTCCATCACCCTCACTGTAAAGAAGTTCTTGCGCACATTTGTGCAGAACTTCCTATGCTGCAGTTTCCGGCCGTTTCCCCTTGTCCTGTCCCCACTCACCACTGAAAAGAGTCTGGCCTCACCATTCTGCCCCCTACACCTTAGTTATTTATAGACCTGGATCAGGTCCCCTCTTAGTCTTCTTTTCTCAAGGCTGAACAGACTCAGTTCACTCAGCCTTTCTTCATAGGAGAGATGCTCCAGGCCCTTCACCATGTTTGTGGCCCTCCGCTGGACTCTTTCCAAGAGATCCCTGTCTTTTTTGTACTGGGGAGCCCAGAACTGGACACAGTACTCCAGATGAGGCCTTACCAGGGCAGAGTAGAGGGGGAGGATCACCTCCCTCGACCTGCTGGCCACGTTCTTTTTAATGCATCCCAGGATGCCGTTGGCCCTCTTGGTCACAAGGGCACACTGCTGGCTCATGGCCAACCTGTTGTCCACCAGGACACCCAGGTCTCTTTCCGCAGAGCTCCCCTCCAGCAGCTCATCCCCCATCCTGTAGCGGTGCATGCAATTATTCCTCCCTAGATGCAAGACTCTACGCTTGCTTTTGTTAAACCTCATCCAGTTAAATTAGATCATCCGGTTAGACTGCACATTGAGATTACATGCCTACGTCATAGATGGCTAATTGAGATCAATTCCTATTGCTTTTTTATTGTTGCTAAGTTAAATAGGTGTAGTGAGATCAGAAACCTAGTTGGGAGGTAAGTGGAAGCCAGTGTTTGAAGTTAGGATACTACGTGGGATCATCCATTCCTTTCTGGTTGACCAAGTACAGTTTTCCATGCTGTTATATTAATGGAACTTCATCAAATAGATTAATTATCAAAAGTCCCTGATGTCATGACCTAGCAATGTAATGAAAATTTGTAAAATCAGAAAGCAGACTATAGCAACAATGTAGATGTAGTCACTCTGACAAAGCAATAGTGTTTTACTTCTTTCTTAGGATTGTAGTATTTCTTCAGTGATCTGATCATATGCTGCAATAAAACTTCTTCTCTTTCTGTTGTGAAATTGTCACTCAAAATTCAGAATATTCAGATTTAATAGAAGATCTAGAGATTTAGGTAAAAATGTAGAACTCAGGCAGGGTTATATGTGACATTACTTGTCAGTAATTTTGACTCTTTCTCATGCTCTGGGATGCAATTCCTCTGTAATGAATGCTCTTGGCAGAAGCAATACTTTATAACACACGAAAAGCAAACATAAGTAAAATAACCCAAACCACATCCATTGTTAATAATTGATGTTCATTCAGCACTGGCAAGCATTGATTATAGGCTTAAAAGGAAGTTCTTGCAATATTGATATGAATGCTTTTGACCTGAAACTGAAAACTACATGCACTTAGTGGAAGACAGTGTCATTTCTTAAATATTTAGCAGTCATTAAGTTTATGGGATTCACAATCCTGTTTTTGCAGTATAGACTGTATGTCCTTGAGGAAATGTCAAAAGTATGTTAAACATTACAACTTCCAAAAATAGACTAGCAAATAGTCACAAAAAAAATTGCAGTATGTTTTCAAAATCTGTTTGTACTGTGTTGGGAAAAAAACAATTTACTGAAGAACTAGATTTTCAAAGGAAAAAGAGAAAAGGGACAAAAGGTAGGGGGAAGTGTTGTTATTTAATACTGAATGCATCATATCTCTAAGGTTCTGTTTCAACTCTGTTCTGTCTTTATAGCAGTGTCAAAACTGAGCTAGATCTTTGAGTTTTGACAGAGTTGAAGACAGAGTAATTTTGATGGAGTTACAAACAAGCCTAAAGACAGGGAAAACACATTTGGGTGAAGCACATATTCGTTATTTCATTATTAAAGAAAACACTGTGAATGGGAATTAATTTCAGATTTTGGAAAAGATCCAATTTCCATGAAATATCTGAAATATTAGCACAAATGTTACTTATAATTAACCAGTTCTTTTAAGAAATTTTATTTTTGTGTGTTTCAATTCAGTTCAAAGAATGACCTTCACTTCCAGCTCCAAAGTAGTATTGAAAAACATCAGTTAAATCTCAGTGTAGACTAATTTTTGCCATTGACTTGCTACATATTAATAAGAAAATAACCATTTCTGAATATGAGAAGATATCTAGAAACATTGGAAGAACATGTGCGTAAGTATTTCAGTTTTTCAAATACTAAATGAAACCAATCAAAGTTCTTTTGCAGTCATAATTAAACATTGAATTATTCTCTATTTCATCAAACAAGGATTTCAAAAGGAATTTGGACAAATAGAATATGTATTTTCTATTGATTACTGATGAAGAGCTGTATAAAAACTGTATGAACATTTCCTTTTATTTAAAAGATCAAAAATAGAAAATAGAAGTAATAATTTGTAAAAGACATCTTACAAAAGCTGTAGATAGCTAATGTCTTTTAACGTATATTCAGGAGTATGGAGGACTGGGATAGTAAGTTAAAACAACCATTTCTACCAGCAAATTATTTAGCTCAGCCTTTCACTGTACAGCTTGCCCTAATCTTTTCATCTCCAATTGTGAATATGACAGACTGCATTAAAGGTTTTGTCAAATGTAATAGAGTAAATAATTGAAAATATGAGAAGAGTAGAGCATTAAAAGCTTACTTATATAGAAGAGTAAGGGATGATTGCATTTGGTGCAGAAGAAAACATTTCCTATCTGTTAACTGAATACGAATATTTGAGGAGTTTAACTGTTCTAACAATGTTGGCTTTGCTAAGGTCCATACAACTCTATCTAATTGAATTTCAAATAAGTAGGGGTAAAAAGTGTAAAGTGCTTTGATTTTAAGTCCATGAAATAAACTGCTGGAATTGTACTGCAGGGTATTTTTGAACAAAATAGAAGTCAGATGTTTTGTTTAATAAATAGATATATTTTCCTTATCTTTTGATCACACTCTTTTGCTAAATAAGGGTGATGGAAACAATAAAAAGCTTCTGTCAGAATTTTCCTCTTGAACAACAAAACATGTTAACTATGTGACTGAGAATTTCCCTAATAATTTTAATATGACAAGAAAAATTCAAAACCAACATCATTAATATATATTAATCAACATTCATCTAATTTCAAGCTAATCTGACAGACTTTTATTTTCCTGTTCAGATCTGCTGTTATCTCAACCCTTCGTGTCCTGCACTGGGTAGCAAAAGAACTGTTGTGGTTGAACCTGGCAAGTAGCCCAGCAATACACAGCCATTCACTCACATAGCCCTCATAGCCCCCACCACTGGGATGGAGGAGAGAATAAAATTAAAAAACAAACAAACAAGAACTTCTAGGTTGAGGTAAAAACTATTAACTAAGATAGAAAAAGGGAGAGAAATGGAAGATAATAGTAATGATAACCACATTTATATACAAAACAAGTGATGTACAAGCAATTTCTCTCCCTTCGACAACTAATGACCAGCAACTCCCTGAGCAGAGGCTTCCAACCTAAGTCAGCTTTCCAAGTTTTTTTGCATGATGTCATGTTGTAGAGAACATCCCTTCAACCAGCTTAAGTCAAATGTCCAGATTCTGTCCCCTCCTGTTCCTTGTCCCCCTCAGACCTACTGATGGGCTGGCAGGACAGTATGAGAAGCCGACAAAAAAATATCCTTTGATTTGTACAGCACTGCTCAGCAGCAAAAACAACAACAACAAAAATGGTGCATTATCAACATTGTTTGTGTTGTTTTAAACAACATCTTATAAGACATGGGAAAAAAAATCAACTCTGTGCCAGCTGAAACCTGGACCTTATTCTTTGTTTTTCCTCACTAGTAAAACAACTGGGCTAAGATGATTTAGGTTGCCAAAACAGTACTTGTTCTCCTTTTAGTGACTGTACCAAGGGACAGAAAAAGACAAGAAACTGAGACAGTCTTGCTCACTCAGAGGTTAATGATTGTTCATGTCTGGTTGTTTCATTGTCTTACTGGTTGCATGATGGCTCTGTAAACCAAAATCTTGATTCAGTTTTAGTAAAACAGAATTTATGGATTTTATATAACAGAGCAGTTCTTCCTTTGAAAAACTATCCAACAGTATCTAATGTTCATTTTTGATTCATATTCTGATCTGAGGCCTGATTCACAATAGGAATAAGAATTCACACTTCAAATTGAAATGAATTTGGAGAGCTCATGTTGATGATAAAGTGCTGTGGAAAGGCCAGTTTTTTTATGAAGATACACACAATTCGAAAAATTTTCTGAAAAATGTGGCCACAGTTCTTCAATTTAATATAGAAATAATATTTGTAATTGCTATCTGCAGAGTAGATGCATTTTGTCTATAAGGATACAATGGAGAGTTGGGTGGAGAGGAACTTTAGGAGATTCAACAGGGGCAAGTGCAGAGTCCCACACCTTGGGGAGGAATATCTGCATGCATCAGTGCAGGTTAGGAGCTGGCCTGTTCAAAAATTCTGCAGAGAAGAGCCTGGTGTCCTGGTGCTCAACGATCTGATCACAAGCCAGCAGTGTGCTCTTGCAGCAAAAAGGCCAATGGCATCCTGGGGTGCATTAAAAAACAGTATGACCAGAAGCACAAGGAAGTTTATCCCCTCCATCTATTCTGCCCTTGTGGAGCCATATCTGGAATACTGTGTGCAATTCTCAGCTCGTCAGAAAAGACGGAAATTCTAGAGGGAGTCCATTCAAGGCTACAAAGATGAGTAAAGGCCTGGAGTATCTTGCTTATGAGAAAAGGCTGTGAGACCTCAATCTGGAGAAGACTTAGAAGGGATCTTATCAACATTTATATGTGTCTAATGGGTGAGAGTCAGGTGGATGGGGCCAGGCTATTTTTCAGTAGTTTTTCCAGCAGTAGTATTTTTCCAGCAACAGCACAAGGGGCAAGGGGCACAAACTGGGACACGAAACTCCATATGAACATGAGAAAGAATGTGGTTACTCTGAATGTGACAAAGAACTGAAACAAGCTGCCCAGAGAGGTTGTGGAGACTCTTTTTTTTAGAGATATTCAAAACTCTCCTGGATTGCTTTCCTGGGCAATCTAATCTAGGGAATCTGCTTTAGCAGTGGATTTGGAGTAGGTCAACTCCGTGGGTCTCTTCCAACTCCCATAATGCTGTAATTCTGAGATTTTACTGTGAGAGAGATAACAGAAATTTTTTAAATGAAATCATTTTGTGAGACAGGAATCGTGTTATATAATGATTATATAATACTATTACATAACAGCTTTCATGATGTATATCAGGGATCCTGTTTGCACTAGGCTGTGGGTTAATGTTTCACAAGTAGGTCAGTTTTAGACTTCCCAAATTTTGACCATTTTCTTTATTTCTCTTTCAACTTAGATGTCTTTTAATGACAATTATTAGTAAAGTCAGTTATAAGATATGTCACTAAATTGAGTATACTTGCTGAGTTCAGGTCTCCAGATGTCTTTGCCTTGATATTTATCTTTGTAATCATTTTTCTTCTCATTAAAATAGCTACCCTGTAAATAAATGGATTAGATATGAAGATAAATTACATAATTAATTGTTTTCCAAGAGTAAAGGACGA
Organism: Lagopus leucura; assembly: GCF_019238085.1. Taxonomy (NCBI): domain Eukaryota; kingdom Metazoa; phylum Chordata; class Aves; order Galliformes; family Phasianidae; genus Lagopus; species Lagopus leucura. The sequence continues at coordinate 30,876,107 of NW_024962265.1, forward strand.
TCTTAATAAATCACTCTGTACTCACAGAATTATTTTGCCCTCCTATATTGATGCAGAATATTTATTTCTCAGTAATTCCCTAGCATCTTGAACAAGATTGATTTGATGCCATTTGCTTTTACAGATAAATATTTGTGTTGTAATATAGCTTTTTGATTTCAGGTGACAATGGATATATCATTGTGTAGTAGAAGATAGGAAAGATCCTACCGAATACAGAATTTGTGAACAAGATGAGAAACAACACTAATGAAGAGGAGAAAAGCAGTTGATAATGAAGAACTTGGCATCACCATTGTTTAAAATTTATATATATTTTTAAATTATAAACATATTTAACAGAAAGGTTATTTCATAATATGGGCTTTGAGGCTTCTACCTAAGAATTCAGAATGTATCTGCAGTGCTTTTGTAAGCCAATTTTCCTTGTGCAATTTTAAATATGTCCATACGTCTATGTTGCAATAAAAAAGAATGTTGTATATAGTGATTTAAAGTAAGGAACAAGTGGGAGAAAGCATGTAGTATTTTCCTAATCTTCCTGGAAGAAGGAATCATGGAGAGCAACATATTGGATGGTAGATGGTTCTCGTCTACTAAATGGATGGTTGAATTCATACAAATAATGTCATAATCTTCACATACAGAAACTAATTGGTACCAGCCCAATCCCTCCTACAACTTTAGGGACTGTGAAAGCTATTGTAAATGTCACCAATTGTACATAGCCCTGAAGTGCAACTCTTTTTTAATCATTTCAAAACCATTTACTTAAGCCAATATTAAAAATGGCATTCATAAAGTCCTAAAACCTTATTTGTAAAATCAGAAAGTATATAAGAAAAGAAATGACCATCTCTGTGCCTGCCATAGGCTTCCGAAGGCTTGCTTTTCTGGAGGACATTTCTCTGTAAATGTTAATGCACTGAGATCTGGCCTATGCACCCACAAGCTAAGAAATAAGCTAGAGAAAATTGCTTATAAGAAATTCCTCTTTCTTTTCTTTTCCCAGTTCCTGGACTTAGCCAAATACTATATTTAAGTACAATGTAATTTTTCACCTTTGCCTTCCTCTTCAGATCTTCAAAATGACCTTCAAAAATCTTCTTGTTTTACAGGTAGACCTTTGTTGCCCAAAGCTTGGCCCTGAAAATACATGTGTATGAAAACATGCTAAATTCATGGAATGGGTGTATTGAAATGAGCATACAATAAAAGGAACTTAAATGTAGAGATATACAATGTGAAGGATTGAAATAGAAATTTGAATAATATGCCTGTCCCATTCTTGTTCAGATTCATATCTTTAATTGCATTGCATTTCATAAAACTCGTATGAAACTTTTAAATTTTCATATCTGACTGCAATTATTGACTGAAATTGCAAAAAATTTTTGAAGTTCTAATAATTTGCTGGCTTTATCATGTACCTGTGTTGTATAGAGAAGATTATGTCTCTTTTTTTTTTCTCCCCTGTGGAATATTTTCAACACAGAAGTCAAATAAGGTGACTCTGATTTTTATTTAATGCAGTCAAATAGTTACAACTAGATATAACTAATAAAATTGGATAGAGATGTAAGTGTGAAGAATGTGCAGGGCCATGCAGTCATGGACATGATGACACATGGAATACATGAAGTATAAATGGATGTCTGTGGAAAGGAGATAAAGACCAACCAGGTCTCTCATTAATATTTCTTTGGTAGATTTACTTTCTGCTACCTTATCTAACAAAATGTTTGATTAACTGATTTAAATGTTCTTCCAGTTTTCATAGTCATTTCTTGTTCTTATTCAGACCAGAAAGAAAAAATGCAGAGTTCTTTTAATGTATTCATACAGCAATGCCCTGGGTTACTCTTGTGGAAAGTGTTCACTTTGCCTCAGGAATAAGGCTATCCAAATAGATTAGGGCATATGAAAATATCAGTTTTCTATGTTTCTGGTTTTTGATAGTATTTAAACAAAAAGCCATTCATTACAATGAATTACAATTGTCCTCCCTTTCCATCTAGCACTGTTATCTTGCTCTTTAATAATAGTCTCTTCAACATCTAGCTCCCGGCCATTAAGTTTCTTGAAAAACATATTCTTTCTGGAACTTTCTGTTATTTTCTGGTAGTTTTATCTGTTACCCATCTGTTACCCATACTTCATTTACTTGACCAGTAGTATGCAGAAAGTCTCTGACAAGCTTTTAGTGAAGAATCAGTTGAATATATCAAAACACTTTAACACTTCTTTGCATTAGATTTGTGTGCCACAAAAACAGATAATGTGGAAGCATGTGATATGCAGAGTAAGGAAAAGCATTATGGGAAAAAAAAAAAAGTCATTTCGTATAAAACAAGCTGAAGACCATGCTCACTGAACACAGAATATAGATAGCGGTCAGTGTTTCACAAACACTGGAGACATTCTTTTCATAAAGACTCTCTGTAGAAGCTTAAGTATAGAAAATTTCCCATGGATACCAAAGTAGTCAATCATTATTTCACAGCTTTTCATGAAAGTGAAAAAGCAGTAAAACCAAACCAAACCAAATCAAATAAATCTACTACAACAACAACAACAACAACAAAGACGTTCTAAAACTTGTGATCCTGGAGATCTCTACTTCAGAATAAATGGAATCTGATGCTCAATACTTAGGACAAATATTTTGATCTGGTAAGCAAATGCCTTTGTAACTTCATGGAAATAATTTAAATTTGCTTTAATACAATTTAGTTCATGGAAATGAATCTCAAAAAAAAAAAAAAAAAAAAAAAAAAAAAGTAGGAAAGAAAAAAACTACTACTTTAAAATAAGACACTTTATTATCCCACATCTGCAGTTACAGTTGTTTCAAACTTTGTGACATTTTTTTTCTATGGTGGTGACTGTATCATTTACTTTTTGGAATGGAATAAGTTTATACCTGTAATCTTTTTTCTTTTGCAGTGTATCTTCAGGCTATCACTGTATCTTGGAAGATGCCAAGCTCTTTAATTAAAAAATCTCCTAACTGAAGAGCACTAATGGCAGTCATTGAAACTGTCAGCAGTTTTTCACTTTTCACATGAGGACACACTGTTTGCTAATTGGATTAAGTCTGGTTCTGGCTGTAAGCTCTGTAAGCAGTAGTTAAAGAAAGAACTGCTATGTCACACTTGGTTTGCAGGTTGTAAGGTGATGAATACAGCTAAAAAGAGTAAAAGCACCACCCATGCACATAATTAACTATGCCTTATTTGCTTGATTAAAAATCTGATTATCAATAATAATGACTTGACTAAAATACGAAGTAATATTTTAAGGTACAGTAGATACTACATTACCTGGATAAGATACTGCCTAAAATGCTGAGTGAGCCTCTTTCATGTAGCATTGCTGATAATGTTCAAAGTTTTTATTAGTCTGCATTTATAAGGATTTTGCAGCTGCTTGTCTCAGTCTCTTTTTTCCCCATCCTCAAATGTCAATAAATAGACAGCGCTAAATCTGTTTGCATCCATATTAACTTTCATCCTCATTTACAGAAGGAACAGCCTCTGGCTGCAGTTGCCATTGGCTCAGTTGTCATGAGCATTTAACTCCATCCTTAATGAGCTTGAAGTGAAAGACAATATAAATAATGTTTATGATTGTTCAGTGATCAAATACAAGCTTTCTCTGAGCTATGGAACCTTTCCGCGAGACATACAGCTTCTGGCATAACAGCATACCTATACCATTGGATAATTTCTTGTTTCTTTACAGATCTTAATAAGTCATGGATTCAAGCCTTGTGTTCAACAGTATTGCAAGGGAGGATAATAAAGAACTGATGACTCTGCAGAAGTTTGGAAATTTGATCTAAAGGAAATTCAGTGTAAAGAACATTGTCCTGATAGAGTAAAAAAGAAGCAGATGAGAGACCTAGAATCTGCAGAAATAATTTTGGTACATCATAATGTGGGAGTAGTTGCTGAATTTCAAGATTGGTTGAGGGATCACAGCAAGTGAATAATCGAGATTTTCTGTTGTCGTTTTTGCTGTTGTTTGTATGGTTTTTTGTTTTTTTTTTCAGTTGTTATTCTAATAGTTGAATTCTTGAGAGAGATACACACAACATTTATCGTTGTAATAGAACTTCTAAGTACCTGAATAATAAGGAAAACAAACAGACAAAAATATGAACCAACAAAAAAAAAAAAAAAAAAAACCAACACACAACAACCATCAACAAAATTAGAAAAACGCATAAGTGGATTTCATAACAAGCTTGAATTTTGAACAGTTAAATACAGATTTAACCAGTGAATGATAAAGAACAGATGTTCCAATACTTCATTGTTATTCCATCTGATGGAATTATATATATTTTTGTAATTTCCATAGTCCTGTGCTTTCTACTTTGAACATTTTTGTATTTTTTAATGGAAATCTGTATTTAATGTGAGTTTAGAAAATAATCACTAGGAGACTGCTGTTGGCAATTTTTAAGTACATATTCTGCAAGTGTTCTCTTCAGACAGAGAATTTTATTTTCTCACAGTGTTAGTTTCCTTCAAAACTGTCTGAAAATTTTAAATTTGCAAATTGAAGAACAGTTTTAACATACTGCAATTAGAAATAGTGTGGCCAGCAGGAGCAGGAAGGTGATCGCCCCCCTGTACTCAGCGCTGGTGAGGCCACACCTCGAGTACTGTGTTCAGTTTTGGGCTCCTCACTACAGGAAAGATGTTGAGGTCCTGGAGTGTGTCCAGAGAAGGGCAATGAAACTGGTGAGGGGTCTGGAGCACAGGGCTTATGAGGAGCGGCTGAGGGAGCTGGGATTGTTCAGTCTGGAGAAGAGGAGGCTCAGGGGAGACCTCATTGCACTCTACAACCTCCTGAAGGGAGGTTGTGGTGAAGAGGATTTGGCCTCTTCTCCCAGGCAACGAGCAGGACACGGGGAAATGGCCGCAAGTTGTATCAGAGGAGGTTTAGGTTGGACATAAGGAAGAACTTTTTCTCTCAGAGAGTGGTCAGGCACTGGAATGGCTGCCCAGGGAGGTGGTGGAGTCACCGTCCTTGGCAGTGCTCAAGAGGCATCTGGACGACGTGTGTGATATGGTTTAGTGCTTGTGGTAGTAGGCATTAACGAGGCATCAGGATGTGATGCGATAGGACCTCCCCTGCTCTGTGATGAACTTATGATGCATGCTTTAGGGGTGTAGACGAAGCACGAAGGATATATAAGTCGCTGTTTAGTTGCAATAGGCATCTGGATGAGGAGCTGCAAGATGTGTTTTAGTGCTTGTGGTAGCAATGGCAATGGGAGGATGGTTGGACTGGACGATCTTGTATGTCCTTTCCAACCTTGTGATTGTATGATTCTATGATTCTAAGATTATGTGATTCAATTTTATCTTAGCTCTCTTTTCTTTTCTCCCCATTCTCCAATCATTTACTCTGAGTAATTTCAAATAAAATAAAATTCTGTGTATTGACTTATAAAGAAATCAAGATTTAAAGTGATGAGTTTTCAAGATGTCTCATTCTACCTTTGAGTACTTTCAGATTTCAAAGAGAAAAAGAACATGGGACAGGGAAAAGAAAACAAGTACAGAGCTCTGTAAGAATCCAGATAGTTCCTCAACTCCGATAAAGTGGAGTTTTTCCTTGGAAAAAGTACAAAAAATCAATATACTTCTGTTTTGGAGCTAAGATAAAATTATTTGCCAGCTTTCACTCTCTGTTATGGTCTTTATGAAATCTCCCACACCTCAAAGCATAACTCTTTCTAAAGTACTTGTACAGTATGACTAGGTGAGTACTAAAAGATGTTGTGCTGGTGTAGGAAGATTCCTGAGGGTAAATTCAATGCCAAACATTGTTGGTTCTCTTTCTATGTAGTTCTGTCTCTGTGTGTGTGATAGGGATGAAACACAGGGAACATTCAAATCCTCTGCTTAACATAATATGGTGTTTTTTATAATATTGAGAATTTTTCAATTGGAAAGAAATATTCCTAAGGCAGTGTTTAAGTGCTTTCTTCCTTTCGTAACAGATTTGTGCCTTTTCCATGAAAAACAGCATATTTCATATAAAACACAACTGAAACTACTAATTAGTTTCATTTTTAATTAAATGCTGATACTCATTTAAAAGTCACTAAATTGAAGTAGAGATAAATTAAGACAACAAGATTTAATTAAATTAGAAATGATATTACTTCTCTTTACTACCACTGTGAATAACTAATACAGTGTTAGCTATAAATATACTGACTTTTCATTTATGTTTTTTTAATACATAGAAGTATTTTATCATTAAAAGAAAATTAATGAGATTACATCATTTAAAAAATGTTCTGCATTTCTATTTCAAAAGATTTTAATACCTGAAAATGATTAAGCACAAGAAAGATTTTTAACATTTTCAGTCTTAAATCCAAGAGTTTATAAATTCTTCAATAAAATACTGTCATACAACTCTTTCTTCAATAAAATACTGTCATACAACTCTTAAAATGATTTTATAAATAAAATAAATCTATAAATTGATTTGGTATAGATCTAAAATTTTTCTTTTTAAATTTGACTGTGAAAGAAAAAAGGCCTTTAACATAAAATACACTTCTTGTTTTAAAGTTTCACTTTGCAGAATTTACCTTTAACAGTGTCTTACAGTTCCTCTGTTCTTTCTGATGGCAGAAATGCATCATTTTACTGTCAGAGATTACACATGAACAATTAACACGTAAGCTTATTTGCTTATATTCATTAAATCTCAATTTTGATTAAGAAAAACTGGGAAACACATCAGTTAAAACACAAAAAGTAGCAGATATAATTATCTTGCTGTTGGCAATTCTTTCATATAAGAATAACACATGAAAATAAATCAGTAAACAAACTTTTTTTTTGTTTCCATATGTAAGGTATTCTTTTACATCATTGTCTCAAAGCTTGCTGGGGACACAGATGAACAAGCCAGTCAAGTCCTGGGCAAAGGTTGAGAAATCTGAAGAACTTTGATGGACAAGTCCTAGGCAAGGATTGTGAAATCCTTTGTCTGAGGAACACAGATGGACAAGGCCAGGGGCAAGGAGGGAGAGATAAGCTGCAGCTTAATGGCTGTGAAGCAGTCTTCTGAGTGGGCTTATCTCAAGGAAGATGGCCATCTCAGGGGATACTCACATGACTCTTGCCCAAGCACCCAGAAATGTCACGTAGGCAGGAGAAAAAGTAGGATAAAAGAGCAATAGAAAACCATGAGTTTTAGGTTTTCTGACAACAGATTCCACATGAAGAAGAAGAGGTTTCTGACAGAAGAAGCCTCACAACCTGCCTCTACCCTTCCTGGACTTGCTCTGTGCTCTACCAGCATGCTGAAGAAGAACAAAGGTGTCTGCCATCAGATTCCTCACTGCGGAATTCCTGCATGCTGATGGACTTTCCTGGGCCTGCTACCTGAGTCCTGCTGCTTCCTTCCAGATTGGCTCTGTGACTTCTTCCTGCTACCTGCTTGCTGCCAAAGGCTGGTCACGCTGCTGCTGCTCTCTCCCCCTGCTGCTTCTGCCTTGGACCTTCAAACGCCGTGCAATGGGACGCTGCTGGATCCTGGTGGTGACTCTCCCCGCTTTACGCAATTCTTGCTTCTTTCCCATCTTTTCTGTCACCCTCCTTTCCTTCCCCATTTCCCTGATTAGGATTTGTAATAAACTGGTTGGACCAACATTTGAACCGTTGTTTCTTAATCTCCCACCGGGTATACAGATATTAAAAGAACCTCTTCTCTCTCCTATAAATTGGAGCAAGACACCATAGTAATAAGGTGCCTTTAAGAAAAAACATGTATGAATTCTATTGCTGACATAGAAACAGATCAGATTTTAAGATGAAAATGTACACTGAATAAATATTCAAAATTTTCCTCCTAGCTGTTATTTTTACAATACAGGTATATTCAGAGTCCTTTAAGCAAAAGCTTTTTCTTCACGTGACTTCCTAGCTACAGAGTAACAATACTTATTGATTGAAATGAACATTTACTCAGAGGGCACATCGAGACTACTTTTAAGATTTAAGACTGGGAATTGCACATGTGAAAGTGATGTCTCAACTGTACATTCTTAGTATCACACCATGGAGCATGCCAATATGATTTTTTTTTTGTATGAAGCTAAACTGGGAGGTGAGTTCAAGGAGTTTGCCTCTAACATTCATTCTTTCCAGAGGATCAGGCAAAGGCTAGGCCAAGCTAGAACCACCCCAAAATACATAGAGCAGATTCTAGATCTCCAACACAAACACTTTTGATTTGCAAATTAACAATTATAGCATCACAAGGTCCAGTAATGTAGACATAGTCACAAAAATGTGTCATTTTATGCAACAATCAGTGAGTGAATATAAAAATAATCCACGGCTTGTGTGAATATTGGTACATTTGTAATATGAGCAATTTGGAAGTTTTCAACTAAAGCCCAAATCTTTAGTAAAGATTTCTTGCTATAGTAAAACCGGCGGCTTGGAAGAAGTTTTGCATATAAATAAAGAACAATCGTGCATTTTCTGGAAACAGTATCAATGTAAAAGCTATGAATTTCAGTTCAGATTTTAGCCTATGTCACAACTAAGTGAAGAAAGAAAGCAACAGAATGTGTTAGTGACATTTTGACAGAAACTATTTCTAAGAATTTCTTAGATAGGAAAACTGATTTCTTTCCAAACAAACCATAATACTCACTAGCTCAAGATAGTCCATCATAAGAACATTCAAAGAATTCACGGCATGGGTGGACAAGAAGAAGGCAACTGATGTCATTTACCTGGACTTAAGCAAGTCCTTTGACATGGTCCCCCACCACATCCTTATCTCCAAATTGGAGGAATGTGGATTTGATGGGTGGACCACTTGATGGATAAGAAACTGGTTGAAAGGCCGCAGACAGAAGGTGGTCATCAATGGCTCTATGTCCGGGTGGAGGCCAGTAACAAGCGGCGTCCCCCAAGGGTCTGTGTTGCGACCAGTGCTCTTCAACATCTTTATCAATGACATCAATGATGGAATCGAGTGCACCCTTAGCAAGTTTGCTGATGACACCAAGCTGAGTGGTACGGTTGACACGGTGGAAAGAAGGGATACCATTCAGAGGAACCTCGACAGGCTGGAAAGGTGCGCCCGGGTGAACATGATGAGGTTCAACACGGCAAAGTGCAGAGTTTTGCACTTGGGCCGGAGGAATCCCAGGCATCCATACAGACTGGAAGGAGCGGTCCTTGAGAGCAGCTCTGTGGAGAAGAACCTGGGGGTCTTGAAACTTAATATGAGCAAGCAATGTGCCCTTGCAGCTTGGAAGGCAAATGGTATCCTGGTCTCCATCAAAAGAGGAGTGGCCAGCAGGGACAGGGAGATGATTGTCCCCCTCTATTCTGCTCTTGTGAGGCCCCATCTGGAGTACTGTGTTCTGGTCTGGAGCCCCCAAGTACAAGAAAGACAGGGAGCTGTTGGAAAGGGTCCAGAGGAGAGCCACAAAAATGATCAGGGGACAGGAGCACCTCCCCTATGAAGACAGGCTGAGGGAGCTGGGCTTGTTCAAAATGGAGAAAAGAAGGCTGTGGGGTGACCTCATTGCATCCTTTCAGTACCTAAAGGGAGCCTACAGACAGGAGAGGAATCAACTATTTGAAAGGGTTGATAACTGCAGGAGAAGGGGAAATGTTTTTAAGTTGAGGGAGAGGAGATGTAGGTTGGATGTCAGGGGGAAGTTCTTTACAGAGAGAGTGGTGAGGTACTGGAATAGGCTGCCCAGAGAGGTTGTGGATGCCCCGTCCCTGGAGGTGTTCAAGGCCAGATTGGACTGGGGCCCTGGGCAGCCTGAACTAGTATTGAATGTGGAGGTTGGTGGCCCTGCATGTGGCAGGGGGATTGGAGCTTGATGATCCTTGAGGTCCCTTCCACCCTGGCCATTCTGTGATAATTCTCCTTACTGTTAAATGTTTTGATAAATCCTGGGGGGAAAAAAAATAGAATTGAATACAGTTCCAAAGAGAATTTAATTTTACAAATAAATAAATAAATAAATTCTGCCCCCCTATATCATTTCTGTGAGTTTTTCAGCTTATAGAGGAACTTCACGCTAAAGCCAGTTTCATTTCTTAGTTATTTAATTTTGTCTTTCAAGGTTTTTGCCAAGCAGCTGCTAGTTGCTGAAAGGATTTTAAGCACAAAAAATAATTAAAACAGAATGCCCTCTTTCTTATGCAGGACAGAACATATTTATTTTCTTTGGAAAAGGCCAAGAAACAGTAGTTATTAATGTCAGAACTGGTCTCTCCCTACTTTCCTGATTTGCTGAAAAATGTGACAAGACATTCCATGTTTGTAACAATAACTGCAACAGCTTTTAAGAAAGCTATTTTTCCAGCTTCTATTAACTGAGTGTTTGTATATTTCATAATATATAGTTGCAATATTATTATCACTTTTCTTACTACAAAGATTTCCCATTTTTTGTAACGTTAAAGCTTGTAATTTATTTGACAGTGACTTTGATCTGGAAGTTGAAACAAGATAAGTAGGAGTGATTATGAGTTTAGGTCAAATTTGAATTTGATATTGCTGCATTAAGTACCCATAGACAATTAACTTCTCACAAGTTTTGTGAAAGTGACCAGGAACAAGAAACATACCAAATTCCTTATGAGGAGAAAAGGAGTGGTATTTCATTCTTTCTTAAACTGCAAGGAGCTATCTAGGAACAAGAAACAATAAGAAAACAGTGTCTTTTAGAAATCTGTTTTAGTTAGATGCAAAAGCTGATCAGCCATGGGACTGAAATTCAGGAGATACTGTGCTTCTTTCATTCCAGTGACCATTTATCTATTCATCTATGGAAATTTTGTTCCAGACAGTTCACAAAATACTAACAGAAGTCTTTGGTGTTCTTTAATCTCTGCTTAGATAATTTTAGCTGACAGAACATGATAGAACATATAGAGAGTAATTTACATTTCAGGTCATTCTTTTCTCAGGATCTAGTCAATATGATGGAAAAACTCTAAGAAAATTAACATGTCATATGCTAGATTTAATACTAAACTAGATTCATATACAGACAGACAGTTATATAGATCCTGAAAAGTAACTCCCTTTACCACAGAAGTAATATTTTTCATCAAGTCCAAAGCCATTTGGAGTTACTAGTATGCAATTACAGTTTTAACAGCTACAAAACCTAGAAATAATTTCTTTTTAAATATTTGATGTTACCTGTTATACTTTTAAATACATAGAGGATTATTTTTTCTTTTAAATGCAGTTCATCTCCCTAGATATTGTTCTCAGTCTATTTGATTGTTATTTTTATTACTTCAGTATTTGTATTTAAAAGAACAAGGGAAAACTTTTCAGCAAAACTGAAGGAAGAGAACAACTTCAGTTTAGGCCTGCATTTTTACACCTAACAGCATAAACATTCTTTAAGTATTTTTATGTTCTGAGAGAGATCATTATTAATATTCTGCTTTGCATACGTGTATTCTGATAAAAAAGAAGTGTGTGCATTAAATAAGTGGAAAGACAAATAAAAACTTTAGAAATATGACTTCACTGATGTCATAGTTTAAAAAAACCTGGATATATCATTACATACTGTTGTTCATCAAGAATCTGTTTACATTTACCTAGCTTTGAAGAAAACACTTCCTGTTTTCTAGCCCCGAACATTGAAAACAAACAAACAAAAACACAGTGAGAGATTTGATACACAATTGGAGATTTGAATAATTATCACATGAGAAGATGTGTGACACAACATGTCAAGTAAATTCTCAGATTAGAAACTAAATGAAACGCTGCTCTTCTCATAGATGTGGGGTGTATTGAAGTGAGATCTTGCAACCCTTGTGAGCAATATCCTACTAAATTACTCATGTTATTGTACCTAATGGGCCTATTGCTCCAGATAATGCCAGACACTTTAACACATGCAACTGTAACAAGATGAGAAAAGGGAAAGGGAAACGTTTTTTTCTCCCATTTGCTGAGCAAGCTACAGCACTTAGCTTTCAAGAAATGTGAATGCTAGAATTTTCAAAAAATATCTATTTTGAGCAGGATTTAGTGTCTTTCATTCCACTTACATTAAACAGCCTGGTAGAGTATGTTCTTCACTCAGAAAGAAAGCACTTTTTACTTCAAACAATATATCAAACAATACGAAACGAGTAATTGCTCAGTAGTCGCTTGTATGTTCAGATTTTCAGATGGATTATTTCAAGATGACATCACAAAACAATGAACTGAGATGAAAGACATAAGCTTTTCTGAAGACAAATTTGGGCAGAGTATTAATGCCACTTATACTTTTTATGTCAGTAAAAATTACTATTAGCCTTATGAAAGCACAAATGATATGAGCCAGCACAGCTGCTGTAATTGGCCATTGCCTTGTATTGAATAGCTGGAGCAATAAAAAACAACAAAATAATATTATCCCTTTAGAAATGATAATGAATACACCATCTTAGAGACATATGTGGTGGTAAAGCAAAACTGTAAGGCAATAATAAAGCTAAGGAAAAGACAATACTGAATATATATCTCAAAAGCAAGCAAACAAACAACAACAGAAAAAAACTACAACAACTAAACAAATGAAAAAATGAAACGAAACCCAAAACTGACTGGGCAACCCAAATCATACCTCATTATTGCATTTTAACATTTATTTACTGGATATTACAGGTTTCCTATAAAAACAGAAAATTTGTCTAGTGTCTTATAAGTCTATTGAAGACCAGGATGTGTGGGAATCATGACAATGGAATGAAACAGGAATTCAAGAGCTCTAAGTGTCATTGTGAAGCATTTAAAAATAAATTTACAACAGTAACGGCAATTAATAATTCAATATTTAACAGAAAAAAAATAGCTTAAGAGGTATGTCCTTAAATTAGCTACTATTATCTTTAAATAATATCAGTAGAAATTAAGAAAAAAAATCACTTGACAGTTTCAAAACAATATATGTAGTCAATCAAGTGTGACTGTAGCAGTAGCAACAGAAGTAAATACTTCCACTTTGTGAATATTATTGTTGGAATAAAAATTAAAATCTCAGAGTGTATGTAGGTATGAGTTTGGATTTAGGTTTCTGATTTGGCCCTAACTTTACTAGAGAAATGTTATGCAAGACAGATCAAAAAATTATGTAATTGTATCTAAGTCATATGGTACTGTCCAAGTTGCTCAAATAAATAATAACAAAAATCTGAAAAAAAGCCACGTAAATAGTATCTTGAGTCATTAAATGCTTTCTCTGATTACATTCACTGTCAGCTGCCATGTCTGTTTTTACCAAATCCCTCATAAATTCAGGTTCCCAGGAGGGAAAGTTTAAACAAACACATGCAAATTTTTCTTCATTTGATCCTCAAAAGAATTATGAATTTTCTACAAGATCTTGCTACAGGTCACCTCCAGGTCCAATCATAAATATTTTGATATTGAATTATGTAAAAAATGTTGTTGTTTGAATATATACTAGCAGAATTTATCACTATTTTACAGGCATGAAGAAGACAAAAATTGTAAAGGATAAGTAATATTTTTTTTCTTCCTATATATAGTTAAATTAACAGTTTTTCTTTAAATAAAAGATGCAAGAGGAATGAAGTTATACAATTTTCTAGAATTAAAACTAAGTAGTAATTTAGAAATTTATGAGTAGTAATTAGAAATTTATCAACAGATAAATGGAGGTCATGTCAGCTTTCTGAAAATAAACTTCATCCCTAATATAATACCTGGCAGGAGGCAAGTTGAACAGGTAAGCAGCAAAATATTAATGGAAGTTTCACACTGCAAATATAGATTACACAGCTACTGACTTGTATGTGTGTAGGCCCATACTACAGATTACTTTATCTGGAATACTACTGTTGAACGGAAAGCTAGTATCCTTTCCTGTAAGCCAGTATTAAATCATTATCTCCATATGATGGTAACACACTTTGTATTTGTAAGATATGCAATTTATTGCATAGAATTTAACGACTGTGTATTTGAGTTATTGGAATTGGATAGAGTACTCCCCAGTACAAGAAAAATATAGAATATTGATCCATACTTAAAACTTTAAAATTGATCATAGCCCATACTTTCACTGCACTTTCTACCTTCACATTGCCTCTGTTTTTATCATACTTCATTAAATACTCTAAAAATCAATTTTAGTATCCACCAAAACAGCCGAACTCCCTGATGGTTTTATTGAGCTATTCTATCCATCTGATTGTGAAAGTACCAAACTTTCAGCCCAGTATATTCACTGTGAATAGTTCCTGAGTTTGAGTCTTCGTATACCTGCATACAAGATTTTTTTCCTCCATCCAAACTCCGTCCTGACAGCATTCTTTGTAGCCTACCACAACACCCACTTGGCTGTAGAGCAACATGTGTGGCTAAGAGATGCCTGAAAAAACTTCTGAATGCAAAGGGAGTCATCTGAACAGGTGAAGATTAGGGACATCTCATACACATGAGGCACAAGAAACAATTAAGAATTTTCAGTATTTTCTTCGTAACGCTTCTCTGTAAAACTTCATTGTAGTGACGTCTATTTCAATGAGTCCTGGGATGGATCAAGCCAGGTATGTATAGCCATCCTCTGATACTGTTTGGCATAAGACGGCTGTTTTTCTCTAGCCATGCCTCCACTATGGTTATCTGGATGCCATCTGTGCACTGGTGCTTTGTTTTGTCGTGAGGTCTCTTGAACTGTCTTGTCTTCATCACATTGATGTCGTCAAAGGTGACAAAACCAGCTAACTCGTGGATATCATTCCCTGTTGATTGTCTGTCCTTGCTTCTCCCCGGCCATGACCATACAGAAGCTCTACATTGTTCAAAAAATTTTACGTTGATAAATGCTGCTCTTTTTTTTTTTTTTTTCCATAATTTGAAACAGTTTTTGTCACTATTTCCTTAAGGAAGTGGAATTTTTGTGTTTCTGCCACAGTGAAATCCACAACATCCTCAGCTTATCTTTACTCACTATTTTGTCTATTCCCATTACCTACATTCACTGTTAGTTAATATCATCTTAAAATATCTAATAAGTTTCTATTCTCCTTTGAATAGTAAAAAAAAGGAAAAAACAATATATACAATATAAACAGTAATGTTTATAAAGTTTCCTGTGCTACTGTATACTCTTTACAGCACTCTATACTTCATGTAATATATTATGTTCCTTTTTATCGTTAATAGTTAAGTAAGTAGTATATTTGGAATGAATAGAATGTGTAAAGTATATTAAGGCTGTTAGGAGGTTTATTATTCCACCACAGTATTTCACAGTATAACTGATTAAATGCACTCTTCAAAGATTTCCTTTTTTTTCAAAATAACTCATGTAATTCTTGCAATGATGCAGACTAAGTTCATAATGTTTAGACACTTAAAATAACACAAAGCAAGTCATTTTAACTTTTAAACCTTAAATATTCATCATAAATTATATAACACACATTGTATACTGTAAAATATATTTATTCTAACACAAAAAATGTATTCAGCAGATATCTCTGGATATGCAGAGAAAATTCTGAAAATTCTTAGTAATCTGATTACCATGTAATTTAATGAACTCTTTCTTTAACTTGAATTGGATTAAAAACACAATTTTAGAAATAACTATATTTTCAAGATTGCATTTCAAATCACATTTGCAATATATTCTTTCTTTATGTAAGAAATTCAAAATGGCTCACAATTAATATACATGGCATGAGGAATATGCAAGAGATTTTTATCATAGCTTATTGCAACTAGGACTAGTGATTCTTGACTCCCATGTCAAAGCAGGAACAGGGGGTTCTTATTAGTTTACCTGCCAGACCACTGTTTTCATTCAGAATACAAACTCCAATTGTCTTCAAATGAGTAAGTTCAAAACCTTTGTGCATAAATAAATACCAGTGAATAAGAATGCCTCCCCTGTAAAATATGAGCACACAGCTTTCTTGCCAAGACAGGCAAGAACTCATAAAACCTTTCTGTGTTTAAATGACTCTTTGCAGTCCTAAACTACACCAGCAGTTTCTTAAAAGTCTATTTAAATAATGAAGGTGATTTGAGTGTTAAAGAGTAATTACACTGTGATTTGATTACAAGATCTTTGTTTGGTATGTCATTGTTGCTGTATCTTGTGCAAGTTTATTTATCTGAGAATCTGGAGAGGATTTAAAGATATTTCTAGAAATCTCCATAATTAAAAATCTTCAATAGGATCATGCCTTAGATGTGTCCTGTATATATGTGCTAATGTTTCTAATTTTTTAATGTTTCTAATGTGCTAATTGATTATGTGAATATTGCATAACACAAGTTCAGCAAACCATAAATGGGCTAAGAAAATGCTCCAGCAACAATTACTGAAACACAAATTATCAAAAAGAGTACACTGAGCTTCTCAGAAAAGAAATTTATTGTGACAGTGAATTCACTGACAGTATATTCTGTATGGCTATAGAAAGCATGATAGTATTTTTACTGCAAAGGTAGAAAAAAATTGCTCTAAGATGTATCACAAATCTTCCATTTTCCTCCGTGAACCTTTTATGGTTTTAATAGAGTAAATCTGTATCACAGGATACAAGATAGACAACTTCCTTTTGAGAGAAAAGAACATGTAGATGAGTTCACTTTTCACAATAATTCAGAGGATTTGAATTAATGACTATTTGATTAACCATGTACAGAATCCATTCTGGGAAGACCATGCTATACAGCATTATTGATATCAGCAACAGGTTGCTGTGCTTTTTCTGAATCTGAAATATTTGTCTAATTCCTCATTTTTCAGTTACAGCAGAGATAAACTATCAAATACATTTTATGCTTTCTAAAAATATTCAGCAGCGTATATTGTAAGAATTCAAATATGATACATACATTTTTTATATATATGGAAATATGAATTTTCCATTCAGTACATGTGTACCCCATATATAAATACACATATATATGTATATGCATACAAATACATGGAATATATTTGAAATTTATATAAGTTTTATATTTGTATATACATATATGCACAGAATTCTAGAATTTCTATGAAATATTTTGGGGTAATTCTCTAACTTCAAGTAATATCTTTAATATTTTTCAAGCCTCTCAGATGAATGGTTTGTGCCATAAAATCTAAAATAATATAAGAAAGTGTGATATGAAAAGAACCCAGGAAAGACTTGCTAACTTGCTGTAGCATAGAGAAGCTGCCACATCTGCAAATTTTTTATGCTTTAATAAAAATTAAAATCTCTTAAGTACTGAAAAATGTAAATTTAAAAGTAGTAACAACATGTAGAATTCATTTAAAAGTAGCAAACTGTATAAATAAATTATTATAGCCTCTAAATGAAAAAATCCTGGCATACATATTTCACTCAGGATTCTGGTGCTGAGCGTGTAGACAACTTTTTGATCCCCTTTAAAATGGTCTAGACCTCTGGACTTAGGATGCATATGGGTGGTAAGAAGTTTGGCAAGTTTAGCCCAAGTAACAATATAGACATTCAAAACATCCAAATAAACCAGGAAATAATTTATCTGAAGGAAGAAAATATATTATCTGTTGTTATATTCCTGTACAATTATTATCTATAAATAAGGTACCTTCTAATAAGAATATCCTCTTTAATTTGATCTGGAGCACAAATCTTATGAGGAGTGGCTAAGGGAACTGGGATTGTTAAGTTGGTTAAAGAGGCTCTCAGGAGAGACCTTATAGCTGACTACAGCTGCCTGAAAGGAGGTTGTGGCAAGGTGGGGATTGTTTTTTTCTCCCAGGTAACAGCAATAGAATGAGAGAGCCTTAAGTTGTACCAGGGAAGGTTGAGGTTGGGTATTAGGAAAAATCTCTTCTTGGAGTGTTAACAGACTGCAACAGACTGACCAGGGGAGAAATGGAGTCACTATTACTGAAGGATTTCAAGAAGCATGTAGACATGGCACTTAGGGAAGTGTTTTAGGGAACACGGTGATGATGGGTTGATGATTGGATTAGATGATCTTAGCGGTCTTTCCAGTGGTCATAATAATTCTATGATTATTCCTGTGTCTTACGCCTTTCAGTGTTGTCCACTCAAACTGGTAATCCCTGTGTGACAGTACTTGCTTGACAGCCTTGTTTTCCAGTGTCATTCATAATAAAAAGGAGGCAATAGTCCATGGGTGTCCAATCCTTTGGCTTGTCAGGACTGCATTGAGAAAAGAGGAATTGTCCTGAACTGCATATGTCACTTTGAAAATAATGCCTCCTATGTATTTTCATGGAAATTACAACAGATACAAAAAGCACAGTAACTCTGATGGAACATTTTCTCAGCTACGAAACACATTTTTTTCAACATATTCATCACCATTAGTATACATTTTTATAACAATGAACAAGAGGCTGCATGCCATGCTTGTCAAAACATATACCATTGGAGGCGACCCACTGTCATCACTGCTGAAACATAGCTTCTATTTCCTCACTATGCTCCCATCCACTGCTTGATCTCCATAAACATTCTGCAAGTGCCAATGAATTTCAAATAGTGTCATTTCTGTGTGTGTGTGAAGGAATTAATGACACACCTTCTCTTTATTCTCTCTTTAATGTCAGACACCATTTTGACAGACTGCCTGTCTGCTGCCATCTGTCACACAGCAAGAAAATGCAATAGAATATTGGGAGTAAGGTTCAACATCTACTGCCATTCTACCAAAATCTGCTTTTGACATTATAGAATAATGTAATAAAATAAGAGACATTATTTTTAGAGCATCCCTTGAAAATATATAAATAACAAAGAAGTTTAATTTTCAATATTTTTATTAAAACATTATGAAATTGAGCAAGAAAAACTTTAAACTAGTGGCCTATTTGACTTCGCTTTTGTGAAACTAATGCATTGGTCTAGTTCAGTGCAAGTGCTCACAATTCTTACTGAGATCTTAATATGTTCATCAGAGATTTTTGATGAAATTTTACTCTTTCTGTATTTCACTCTTGACAATTGTTCACAAATGCATGTATTGCCAAGAAGTTATGACATTAAAAATATGTGATGGTAAAGTGAAGGATATTTCTCTCTGATAAGATAGGTCTTATTCTCTGATAAGCCTTATAAATTCTAGTAGGAAGACCAATTTTTGAGTTGAATATCTGATTGCAACTGTATATTCCACTTGAAAATGTGCAGGTAATGTATTATTTTGGCCAAAAATGGAGTCACAAACATAAATTGACATGGTGTTTTTTGTTTTGTTTTGTTTTTTGTTTTTTTTTCAGTCTTGAAGTCTATTCTGAAATTCCTCTATCAAAACAGTAAGCACACTACACATTTTTCTTTGATTGTAGGACTGCGTTTAGCCAACAAATCAAAATGCATAACATTATTTTCCATAACTTGAGTTATAACTGCAGTTCTCCCTCCCTATGCCGTGATTTCAGCCCAGACAGTGCCAGTTGTACACCATTGTTTGGTTGTTGAGTGATGGGCGCTCATGCATGGCCAGATCACTTGGTAGGGCAGAGCAAGCCCGGGTGTGGGCTGCAGTGCCAGCTGCTCCAGGCCACGTGTTGTCCATGAGTCACAGGTTGGACCTACCTGCACTAGTCAATAGTGACACTAGGTCATTGTTG
This sequence comes from Lagopus leucura, assembly GCF_019238085.1. NCBI lineage: Eukaryota > Metazoa > Chordata > Aves > Galliformes > Phasianidae > Lagopus > Lagopus leucura. The sequence goes on from NW_024962265.1 coordinate 30,895,767, forward strand.
ACATACATTCAGTGTGAATCCATTAGGTTCAGCAGTGCTGCATAAAATTGGTTCCTCTACAATTTTGTATGTATGTACAATTGGATGTATTTTCAGAAAGTATGCCCGGGTGTAAAATAAGCATGAACTTATAAGAATGATTATTGGAACCTCCCAGAGATGCTAGCTAAGCTTTTTGTGTACTCTACTGAACATCCAGGAACAGTAAATTTGTTAAATCTAGTGAGTCAAACACACAAAGTGAAGTGAATGTGTATGGAATTTGCAGGATCTGTGATTTCATAAACACTCACTAAGTTACTCTGACTTGTAGCATGAACAGGGAAATAAAATCCTGTCATTAAACTCTCAATGCAATAACAGTATTTGTGGCCTCATTACTAAAGTACTAAAATCTCTAGCTTCTGTGTAGTAAAAGGCTTTAGTAAGCTAAATTAATTCACACTGATTGAAATGCACATTTCACCCACAGCTGACCACATCTACAACTCTTTAGCTTGTTGTCTTTTCCAAATTATTGTTACTTCAAACACTGTGTAAGGGAGGTGACTGACCCTCTCTACCCTCATGAGGCCTCATCTGGAGGTGTGGGGCTCCCAGTACAGGAAGGATGTGGAGCTGTTGGAGAGGGTCCAAAGGAAGGCCACTAAGATGATCAGAGGGTTGGAGCACCTCTCCTATGAAGACAGGCTGAGGGAGCTGTGCTTGTTCAGCCTGGAGAAGAGAAGGCTGCAAGGAGACCTCACTGCAGATATACAACAGATATATTTTTTCATTTTTGTGGTTGCACTTTATCCATAGTGGCAAAAGTTACATTTTAACTAAATCAGTTATGCATACACACTGAATATGAAAGGAATATTTTCTCAGGTTTGATTTAGCATAGTAGTAGTCAAAGTTTGTCAGTTTGTATTGGATATGATGAAATGTGTCTGTTGAATATATAAAAATAAAATTTACAATGAGTGCTTCATGTGTTCAGTATGGATGCTACTTTTGGAATATAGGGAACTCAGCAGTGAAATTCAGTTCCTAAAAAAACCCCTCATAACTGCTTAATTGTACTAACTCGTCTGTTAAGAAGGCTAAATCCTTGGGACATCTCTGAGGCCAATGAATCTCTTTGCTTTTATGTTGGCATGTCAGCTTAGATTCAGATCTTGCATTTGTACTACCACTGCTTACAGGTGGAACAGATTAGCATATTGAAATAGGATTTCAGACAGTTTGAGGACATCTGCATTGTTTCTCTTAAAATTATTTTTCTCGTGTAGAAAATGGAATTACAGACTGTGGATGAATCAACTGGGAAATGCATTATTCTTTGAGAGAATGACACCAATGAGGAATGACTGATGTGTTTTAGGACACATAACATTTGAGGAGTCATTTACTAATTTCCTACTGTGATATTCTTTTGTAATAATAACCTAAAATAACTTACATAATTGCCACTGTTTCTGCCTACCTTCCCACCTACCTACAGCACCTTTTCATTACAAATGCTTTCCTTCCTGTATCTTTCTCTTTCTTTCTTTGTTTCTTTCCTTTTTCTCTATTCTCTTTCTCTTTTACTTCCTCTTTTCATTTTCCATGCATTTTTTTCTTTTTCTTTTGCATTTAAATATATAAAATTCAAGATCATATTTTTGCATGAATGTATAATTTGCAAGACTTGCTGGGAAAAAAAGAAAAGCATCATGTTGAAAAAACAGGGAGCTAAAATTTTTATTCTAACTAAACTGACAGCTTGGCCTTGTATGCCATTCCTAAAAAGATATGATGAAAAATCCAGTGTGTGCTTTTTCACTGCAACTGCTGTAAAGAAGCAATGATGTGACAGACCAACTAATTTGGATAGTTACATATGAAAGACATTCTGTGGAAAGTCAATTAGGTTCAGAAACTTCATTTAAAAAAATGTTTTATAGTTATGTAAATTAGCACTTCATTTTTTCTAATTCTAACAGGCAAATAAGTTTCTTTAAAGAAACAGATAAGTTTCTTTATTTTACAAATTACTTATAAATATATATGTGACTCAGTTTTGCATAATTATGTAGAGTCCAATTAAATTTGCATGTTTTCCTTTCTTTACATTTTCAGAGGAAAATTTGATTAGATTCCAGATGAGTCTTTAAGAAGATCTAAAGTTATCTGACATCTTTAAAGATTACATTACTGTTGCTGGCTAGTAATCAAAATCTTGCTCTATTTAATAATAGTCTTCTGTCTTATGCAAAAATTTATATGAAGTGTTATTCACATATATTTCTAAACACTAATATTTTAGTACACCATGAGGTAGATTACATCCTGGAATTCTTCTGTGGGAGCCCTTTTAGAGTGCTTCAGAGCAGGTACATTTGATCTGCACTACTTCTACACACAGATGAACTGAAATCACATAAATTCCATTTGACAAGTTCATCTTCTACTTGGCTGGAATGATCATTTTGTATATGTTCTTTTTGATGGACTCCCATGTCTTGCAGATTTTTTTGGCAAATGTAATACTTAAAAATTGTAACAATTATTAAATTGTGATTGTTGATTTAGATTTCTTGTCTTCCCACTTGTAGGAGATTCTGATTCAAAGTAAAATTAGAGGTAGGTGGAAGGAAATTCAACAAAAGGACTATCTTAATTGTATGGAACATTAAAAAAAATATGGAGGACCTAAAAGAGCTTTATTTCTTTTGTAAGCACCAAGAAAGGCTTATTTTTTGTTAGCGAATCACACCAATTAACATCAGGGACTGAAAAGAACTATTTAAACTAAATGGCAGTGATAGCATAAGAGTAAGCAAAAAGAAGTCAACAAGTAAACTGATATTTAAAAGTCATAAACAGAATTCTGCTGGAGTATGACCTGCACCCTCAAAAGTGAAAAAATAAGCCTCTGGATCTGATCTGACCCCTGTAACAGGCCCTGTAGCTGAACCTGGGAAACAACTGATGTATCGCATCCCTATACACAAACAGAAAATGCAGAACAGAAAGTCAGCTCATCTAGCAAGGAAAGAAGAGAATGAGGAAGCCTACTCAGTACCAGAGCCATCACAAGTACGGGAAGAAGAGGCAGAGACTATAAATGAGTCAGTAAAGACACGATGCCCATACCTGGGAGAGCTGCAAGATATGCAAAAATATTTCAGCTAGGATAATGGGGCTGATAGCCTGGATTTAGTGGGAACATGAATTGGGCTGCTGGGATCCCTCTCTAGGGAATGGGGCGTCTTCTCTGGAGATATTCAAACTCCTCTGGATGCTATCCTTTGAAATCTACTCTAGAAAATCTGCTTTAGCAGGGAGATTAGACTAGATGATCTCCAGAGGTGCCTTGCAACTCCTACAGTTTTGCAAGTCTGATTTTGCGAACTAGTTAGAATAATAAAAACATAAAATATTTTTCCAGATTGGAAGAGTAAGAATTTAATTTGCTTTGAGGACAGCATACATTTGGAGCATGAAAAAGTTATATAAGGTTAATAACAGATTTATATGTGAAGGCCATGAGACTGTGTCTCCACCAAAGAGCAGGAGATTCATTTTATTCCTAGAAACATTTTTATTTTCTTTTTTATAAATGAAAGTTTTAAAGAGGTTCCATTAAATGATTATCAGTCTTCACCATTTCTGCCACAAGTCCCCCTGTATTACTACTGTTTCTTGATTTTCCAGTAATTTTTCCTTAATAATAATTTTTCAGCCTTGATAGTGTTTATCAGTTAAAAAATAAAATTAGTTTTCCTTTGTTCTGATAGATGCCTGTAGACAAATTTCTATACAATAATATTAAATGTAATACACGCTCCTTTATTAAAAATTTCTGCCTTTTCAAATATATATGGATTTATAGAAATTGCCTTCAAATTAGTAGTTGTTATAGAAACTAGGTAGACTGCATCTTGGATGCTGAACATTTATGAACCTAGATCTTCAACTGGATGGCCCTGTTTTCAAGGTGAGAAAAGTGAAAGGAAATATTCTCAAGATCTGTGAATATATAAAGACAACACTTAAAAAAATTAGTAGCCATAACAAATAACCATAGTGGTTAGGTAAAACTGGATGAAAAACACTGTATTCAGCTTAATATTCTGGGTTGAAAAGGTGCTCACTCGTTCTGTTTACAGTACCTGTAAGGACAAAATAGCTGTAGATATCTACACATCATTTCTGCATCATAGCACTCCCCTTGAGCAGTGCTGAGAAGCAAAAAAGAAAAAAAAACATTTGTTTATTCTCACTGTTACTCTCAGGAATTGTTTATTTTTTTCACTTGTCAAAATTTTTCACTTTGCTTTTCATATCTTTCACTAACTAACACTGTCTCCACTCTCCTTTCTTGCTTTTGTCTTCTCCCCTTTTCTAACCCCATAGAATCTGTACTTTGCTAGTATAATTTCAAAGCCTTCCTGAATCTTAAAATCCTTGTTAGAGATTTAGATTTGACATTATTGCAGAAATGCTGATGAACTCTACTACAAGTTTAAAAGGAAATAAATATTTACAGCACAGATCCACAAAGTGTCCTATTAAGAAAAATATGGATATCTCTTGGTAATGAAGAAAGTTATTTAAGTAAGCAGTTAAGAAAAAGGCAATAAATTGGAACATCAGATAATTTAAGCTTGAGAAATGAAAATATGACCATTAAAAGATGTCTTTAAGGTCAACAAAAAGAGGGACTAACTGTCCTGGTGTTTTCTCCATGATAGAGATTTTATAGTATTCTATTGAAATGGAAATGCATGTGTGACATTAAACAACCTTTATGACTTTCTGTGGTTCAAGATCCTGAAAAGTTGTGACCTAGACAGACAACAATTCTTTTTTTAAATTTCATGTTTGGAATCTGATATCATAAGGATATATCCTGACAGCTTTGAGAGAAGGCCTTTCTCTTCATGTTTATGTTGAAATTGGTATATGTTGGTGTGCTTTAACAAACAGCTGAACAGCAATAATGGTCTTATGAGAGGCGTGTATGCTTTAACTCAGAGGCAAATAAAAACAAATTTTGCCTAGAGAGAAAGATATTTTGGGTTAGATTCTTATTCTGTTTTCTCCTAAAGTTCTATCCTTGCATTATAATTTAAAAACCCTAATTTTTCAGCTTGTATAGCTATTTTTCTTTTACTATATCTACGCTATTAAGCTTCTTAAAGCAAATTATGATTTATCATAATAGTTGAAAACAAAGGTGAAAATAACTTATTTTTAGTTATTTATTTCGTATTCTTTTCGTTGTCATACCTAAATCTATCTCTTTGTCTCACTGATGCCTTTAGCCACTACCCCCATCTGCTTCTACCATACAGAACTGAATAAGGAAAACTGGAAACTCCTCAACCTACTGTTAACTTATTTGCAGGTGTTTTGTATATGTGGATGCAGATTCTTTAGGAAAATATTAATTTTATTCCTCACAGCTTAAAGGAGGAGATAGGTGTCACGGAGCTAACTAGATTCAACATCATTAACATCATTCAGACAGACACAGGAAAAACAAAGAAACAAACAAAGAAGACAATGAAACCCACAGATGAAACAAAACAGAAAGATTAGAGGATTTAAAATTAAATCTTCCAAAAAGATGAGCCTTTTCTTAGCATCAGTGGACAGCATGTAATGCCACATTATTGAGCACCTTGCTGCTGGTTCTAAAATACGGTTCTTATTTTTGAGACGTGTTTGTATGCTCTGACAGTGGATTTCTGAGCCACTGAGTTAATAATAGATTACCAGATGAACACTTTGATGAATGTTTAATAAATTAACTGTCATTGTAATCATACATTTTAACAGCCCTCACTTTGTGTGAGAATTGTTTCTGGAAATGCTCTGTTTTCTAAAGTAAGAAAACTGACTGTCAAAGTGCCATTTTAGTGTGCATATTATTTTAATACTTTCCTTCTTTTATATTTTAAGTTTTTCTGTATATTATCTTGCTATATATTAACGTGGCAAGTATAAATGCTGAACAAAAAATAGCTTATTGTTAAAAACGACTTGATGTACTCTGCACATTAAAATTAAATTAATTAAATTAAATTTAAATAAAAAGATTAAATTTAAATAAGAGTTTAAATAAAAAAGTAGAAGAGAGCTTTAAATGGCTTCTAAGCTTGTCCCAATGACAGCTGATTCTGTCCAAAACAAAGGCATTGGACCATCATATCATGGGAAGGAAATAATAATAGTTTAGATCTGCTGAACACCATGAATATTTTACAGTTTAGATTAAACTTCTGAAACCCAAATGTTTTTAAATGCTGTGAAAATAAAGTCTTCAGCTCTCCTCAAAGTCTTACTTTCACCTGTGCTCATCTTGTGAACAATGCAAAACACACCAGTTACTATATGGCCTGCTAATATTATAAAACATCATAATTTTTGTTATTTTGTTTATGAAAAAATACTTTTTCTTCAGTTTCTTTAAAGAAAAATATTTTGAATTGTTTGGGTAGGCAGCATTTTAATTAAAAATTCTCATACTGCACATACAAATAAACGAGATGTAACATAGCGTTTGTGTGGAAATAAGCTGAATAAACCAGTACAAAAACTCAGTTCACAAAACCATCAGGAAAGGCACGAACTCTCCAAATCTACTTGAAGCAAACATAAGTTTATAAGAAAACGAGCCACAGATGAACTTGATCTGTTGTGTTTCAAATTTTAGAAATGTTCTGTAGTTTTTTTGCATCTCCTCTTTCTAGTTAGGTCAGCAGTATGACGTGAAAAAAAAATCCCTTTTCATCTGGTATTTTGAGTTTGTTGCGATAGCTTTTCATAGTTTAATGAAAACAGAGTTGAAATAGTTTGAAGCATAGTAGTTTGGTAACCCAATACAATATCTTCTTCTTCTGGAAGAAGATTCTGTAGTTATAAATTAAAGACTGAAGGAGCCAGAAGAAAATATAATGAAATTCATTTTTAGGGGAAAATAATTAAGATTTCAAAGTATAGCTAATAAGTTGAGGGAGGTGATCCTCTCTTTTCAGCACTGATGAGGCCATGCCTGGAGTGCTGTGTCCACTTCTGGGCTCCCCAGTACAAGAGAGACATGGAACTACTGAGAAGAATCCAACAAAGGGCCACAAAGATGAGGAGACTGAAACAGCGCTTACGTGAGAAGAGGCTAAGAGAGCTGAGACTCTTCAGCCTGGTGAAAAGAGGCGCAGGAGTAATTTAATTACTGTCTATAAATATCTGAAAGGAGAGTACAAAAAGCCAGGCTCTTTTCAGTCATGCCCAGTGCCAGAGGTCCCTTCCAACCTCAATTAGAACCTGTGATTCTGTGATCCGGGTTTTATCATAGGGAATATGTAAATATTTTGGGAGGTAATTGATGATGAAAACAATTCAACAACTAAATTACATTCCTTGGGAAACGAACACCTTTTTCTATTGTTCATAATTATTTGCTTTAACCACCAATAATAATCAAACTCACTGTTTGCTTTTTTTTTTCTTGATGCCTTTATTTTGAACTTCACTGCAAATTAATTTTATTTCTGAACCTGGGAATGTTGAAGTGTTCAAGACCAGGTTGATTGACTTGTTTAGTTTGATCGACTGCCTGATTTAGTATCTGGAAACCCTGTTCTCAAAAGGGAACAAAAAAGAACTAGATAGTTTTTAAGGACCCTTCCAATCTAGACATTCTATGATTCTCCTGGAGAAACTGGTTGCTCTTGTTTTAGATGAACATAAGCTTCACTGGGTAAAGCATTGGCTGGATACCCAGGTTCAAAGTGTCTTCATGAATGGAGTTAAATCTGGTTGGCAGCTAGTCACAAATGATGTCCCCCAGAGGTCTATATTGGGACCAATTTTGCTTAATGTATTTATCAGAGATATTGATAAGGGGATAGAGTGCACTCTTAGTAAGTTTGAAAAGCTGGGTGAAACTGTTGATGTATTTGAGGGTAAGAAGGCTCTACAGAAAGATCTGGATAGCCTGGACCAATTGTCTGTATCCAATTGACTGACATTCAACAAGGCTAAATGCTTGGTCATGCACTTGTGATATAACAACACCATCCTGTAGTATAAACCTGGAGAAGAGTAACTGGAAAGTTGTCTACCAGAAAAGGACCTGCAGGTGCTGGTCAACTGCCAGCTGAGCCAGCAATGTGCCCATGTCATCAAGAAGTTTGACAACATCCTAAACTGCATCAGAAACAATGTGGCCCGCAGGACTAGGGAAGTGATTATCCCTCTGTGTTTGGCACTGCTGAGAACACACCTTGAGAATTATGTTCAGTTTTGTGAGCCTCACTAAAATATGGAGTTATAATTGTGTTGAAAAGAAAAATTTCTCAATGGAAGGGGTGATTATGCATTGGAATGTGCTGCTCAGGAAGGTGGTGAAGCCTTCATCCCTGAATTTACTTAATAGATTTGTGGAAGTGGTACTTCAGGAACTTGTTATATCAGGTAGATAGTTGGATTTGACAGTCTTAAAGGTCTTTGCTATTTTAAGCAACTATATTACAGGAAAATGTTTTTTCAGTATGAATGAGATACATATCTCACAAGGATTATTTTGTTATTACTCCCAAATTCCTAAACAATATTTTATTTAGTGAAAGGGGCTCATGAACAGTTTTGCCATTGTGGAAGCTAATGCGTTAATTTACAAACATACGTAAATAATTCTTTTTGATATTTTTTAGACATTGTCACTAAATTGCATTGAAATTCTAATCACTTTTCAATAAATATGTCAATACCCAAATAGGGCTCCTAATTAAGTTCATATTTTATTTTTGATGATGTTCAAATACTTGTGGTAGATTAATCACATTTTCTTAAGTTAGGTCACCAGCTTTGAACTACATACTACAGTTCAATCTGTTTTATATTTAGCTGAATCAACAAAGAAGACATTAAATCTTTCATATCCTGCAGTACCTGAACCCCACACAGCTTAGAAAATGCTTTCAGCTATAGCATTAACTCAAAATATTGCATTCAGCATTCATTACTGTAGTGGTTTTGTTTTGTACCTGAACTGTATCACTGTGCTATTGCCACCTAGGAATTTTTTTTCCCCCAAAATTTGAAGTCAGTATTAATGGTTCCCAAAGGACTGCAAATTATACACAGGATGTAAGATATTAGCAAGATGTACCTTGAGGACAAATGAATACCCAAGCTGACATGTTCAATTACCTCACAGGGATTTACTAAAGGTATTGTGAGTAGATTTTGGGGAGGAGATGCTACCTTTGTGCTAGAATATGCATTTTGTTCCTAGGAAAAAAAAAACATAAATTGTGAAGAAGAAATTAAAGCAACTGATGTTATCGAGAGCTTTGAAAACAAAGTAGTGTTTAAAATAACATTCCCCTCACATAAACATACTGTTCAAGTGAGAACCTGACCCCTATCATTATGTTAGACAGGATTTGTTGTTTATCCAGGTAATTCATTTCCATTATTCACCCCTACTGATCAGAAGAAAATAAATAAGAAAAAAGAATTAAAACCAACAAGAACACAACAAAAAAACAACCTATCAACCCTTCCCATCGCCAAAAAAACAAATATCTTACTGCTTGATGTTGTGAACTTCTAAATGCTGTGTAAGATCCTTATTGTGAATAAGTAAGGACAAAGATAGGAGAACCAGACAAGGAACAGGAGCTAGTGGTTTGAGTATGAACATTTAAAACATCTATAACTAATCCACAGGAATTGGAGTCACTCATACAAATAGATAATTTTAGCTATTCCTTGTTATATCTGGACATGCAAAATATGATAACATACTAACAGATGATCCAAGAGTAGATTAAACTTAGTCATGGCACTTTAAGTCAGTCTAACTCAGTTCTCCTGAAACTATTTTCTGTGTAGCTCCCAGATAGATATCATACAGCTCAGCTCCTTGAACTGTTTTGTTTCACAGCTGAATGAGCACCAAGAAAGTTCTTGCAATTGCCGTCATATGTGAGTTACAGGATAACTCAGATGAAAGAGGCGTGAAACAGCAGCAAAGACAGAGTAGCTTTTAGAATTTGTCCAGAAAAATAAAACTTAGTTTAACAGATAGTTCTAAGGGTAACTGATATGTTGAGCATTTAGAAAATGAAGTTAAAATATTTTTACTCAAATCCTTCGGAATTTATTTTTAATGTGGAAATTCAATTTTAAAAGGCATTTAAAGCTAAAGAATTCTAATAATTATCTCTCAAAATGTTAAAAGAAGCTTGGGAAAATGAATGATGAAGCAATTTGCTGAAGGGCATACCCAGGAAATAACAGAAAAATAGCAGTTTTCCTCCATTCCTCAGCATGAAGTCTGTTTCCTGACTACTTCACATGGTACCTCTTTACAATACTGACTTCAACAGTTCCAACCTTTAATATTCTCAAGCTTCAGATACAGCCTATTATGTATTTGATGATTCTAAAATTTCTAATTTCTGACAGGATAAATATGGTATAGTTATATATATATATATATATATGACTGATAAATATGATCTTTGAGCTACTTCCACTCATCATAGCAATGATCCCTTCCAGAACTGCTTTTCTATCATCTTGCAAATGACAATTTGCTGTAATCAGATATACCCTACAGGATTCACTCATTTTTTCGGATTGAGATTTAGATTTGTGCCAAAACCAAAATATCTAGTAATTTTGAAAAAGGAGTACTTTACACTGAATAGTTTCTTTTGATATCTATTTAATATTTCACTTTTTCAACACAACTAGCTATAACGTAGCTTACAAAATATCATTGGTATGTTATTTCATTTTTAAAGGGAAATAGTAATTTGTTTTTTAAGTGACTTTGGAAGTGTAAGCCCAAATACTTGTGAATTTCTGTTGTTCTCATAAAGAGAAAATATATATTCTATTTCAATAATTAAATTATCACAAATTTGCCGCTGATTTAGTTTCTGCATCTAAGGTAGTTACTAGTCTACTTTTCAGTCTAATTAAAGTACAATTTTTAGAAGTTTGGAACACACAAAACACATTAACAACAGATATATCCACTTTCACTAAATACTCAATGTACCTTTTCCATGGGTTATGATGCAGTGAGGGACAGAAGTCAGGTGGGTTAGAATGACATTTCATTACCCTGCTCAATGAGAGAGATGATGAAGGCTGAGAAAGAGGCTGAGCAGGTCAGTGTGGTGGCTCCTCAGACTTTCCAGAAACTCTCTGTCATCCCTGTAGGCTTAGGTCTCCTTAGTTATAAGAACTAGGTATACATATTTTGCTGATAATTAAGTCTTTTAAAATCACGCTGATTTTCTCCTGCTTTTGTTGGTGCTCACTGTCTGTTTATTCTAGACACTTTTGTACTTCCTGACAATCACATAGCTTGTTTATGTATTTTAGCTATCTACTTGTTTGAACACACAAAAATCATTTTGTTTGGGGGCACACTATTTTTTCTGCTACTGCTACAGAAAAAGTTGGTTAAAGCTCACAGATAGGCTAACAGCTATTCTGAGCTTAGCTGATATATCTTCCTATTGGAATCAGAATCAGTGATTGCAGCGCTTTAAGCTGGATAATAGTGGTCATTATGTTCTGTCAAAAATAGCATAATTATTACAGAAAGGCCTCCATCAATATCTTGCAAAAGCTGGAAAACGCATGTGAGATAAGAATAATGTACACTGACATGCAGACCTAGAGTGAAGGGGGTAAATTTTGAAGGAATGAATATAAACACAGTGTCTAAATAGGTGACTCTGGAGAAGTTTTGATCCTTTAAAGGTTGTGCCTGTCACTTTTACCACATTGCAGAAGTCAGAGATATATGACTCTCCCTCAGCTTTGTGGATGTAATGGCTGTTAAGAACCAAGATATGAAGCAGTAATTTCTGTAAGAATGTTAAGGTTGGAAAGAAAGACTATAAGGCAGGGCATGCTATGGGTTTGCATGTACTCGTGTTGCAGTCAAGTTAAAGACTATCCAAAAGAGTGGATTGTTTCTATTATTTTACTTTTATTTCTGATTTGATTCTCAATCTGGAAACTTGGTTCACCTGCATAAACAAAAACGTGTTTTTAAAAGACCTATGAGACTGAAGTGCTTTTCTGAATAGATTTTTTGGAGACAAAAGCATAATACACAGGACATGTTAAAGGACATGACATTTTATTCATATTTAAAGATTAAAATAAATTCATGAGCTGAAGACCACAAAAATAAATAAGTAAATAAATAAATAATGGGATACCTAGCTGTCCTAGGTTCATCACATAAGCAGTGAAGCCCAAGGAAGAAAAGTTGATAGTGTAAACTGTAGTAGTTTGTGATACTTGCTTCAGCATATTCAAATCCACATTTAGTGCAACTAGAGAAATTGCTGTACTCAGAACTCAGTACTCTAGAGAAATAACAGTAATCAGATATATCGACCATGTTAAATTTCACAGTATTCCCACTGACTGATCTTAACTGTAATGTCTAAATAAACAAGGAATGGAAAGTAATAATATGGTTTACAATGATAAAGAAATTGTTTATGCAGGATTTTGCACAAAGAAAATGCATGTCTGATGGAAAATGTAACATTGACTAACTAAAGCATATTTCTACTAACAGACTTCTTATATTTGGGGCAATGTCTGGTAAAAGTGATTTTATTTTTTTTTTTTCCAAGAGTAGCCACATCCAGAAATTAGGACGTTATCCAGTTATCCAAACGCAGATTAATTCACTGGAGAGGTCTGAGTCTACCCATCCAAATGATTCAACAAAACAGGTATTTGTCATTCACTCCTGCACAAACAGTAAGTAAAGCCATTTTGCAATTAAACACCTTATTTTCCAATCAGCCTATTAATCCTCTTCTTAGATAAATTATTCTTCAATATTTTTTGCTAATTGGAGAGGATAAGACAAACATTTGCTAATCTGTTGTACTGGTAACTAAAACTACCTATTGCAAAGAATAACTATTTTCTCAAAAAAGGTGGTAGAGTGAGTTCAGCAAAGCCAGGCTCTGTAAGCAAAGTTGGCTGAAATATGGATACTGAGACTGGGTGGAGTAAGCTGTGCTGTTCAGAAGCTGTGTATCTTCAAAGCTTTCCTATCAAATGGATGAGAATAAATTGAAATATTTTGTAAATTAGAATCTCAACTTATGTGAGAGACAATCTTAAAAAGCTGCAATGAGAGGAGGCTTTCCTGTATTTCCTTTGGATTATATAACTGATAAATTGATATTATTATATTACAATATTTGACATAAACACTTTAAAAATGTACCAGAATTTTAATCATTGATTTTGACTGGACATACAGGTTCCTAAATTCAAGATGTACTCAATATACTCTAAAGTACTTGGAGTTGAGATTTTGACAAATATTATTACAGTTCCCCTTTTAAATTCAATTAAATCCAACAAAAAATATTTATTTGGGCCATTACTATTGAGCTGAGTTTGCAAATATAGTTGTTAACTGTGCAGATAGTCAGAAATCATTTTTATATTTGAATTCCAATTATTTGAGAGTCTCTTAATTCTTATGTGTATAACCAGCTGCTGCTTATAATATACAAATAGAATATTCTGTTTTCAATATGTTTTGACAAAAGATTATTTTCTTACAATATATCTATAAACACATTCCAGTTCTATTTTACAGCTGATGCTTTTATTATAAAACATTATTTTAATATACACTTTAAAGAATGATGAAGCTGTTAAGTCTTCAGGCAGTGATTTAAAAAGCTGTTAACTGCAGAGTTTCCAAAGTAAGGTAGATTGTAGATTGTAAGAAAAGGAGCTCAGCATTAGTTGTGTACGAATGGCATAAAGATGAACCCTTGGATAATAATAATTGAATCTTTTCAAACTCAGTTTGGATAGTTAATTTTGGAATTTAAAGTGTAATCATTAAAATAATTTTTTAAGGGATTTACCATTATTGTAAGTTTGTAACTATAGAAGTAATTTACAAAAATAAATTTTTTCAGGTATTCTCACTGACCACATAAGAACTGTATAAGAACCATGTAAGAACAATTCTTTTGCTGTAGTTGTTTGCAATAAATAATTCTGAAAAAGCAAGACCATTTCTGGACCAGTTGTAATACAAAGAATTGGGTCTTGAGATTTTAATGTCAGAAATCCAAGTGGAATACCTATCCACTTATGTCAGCCTAGCTAATTCTGTCTGACAGTCAAAGTCTAGCTGATCTCACATTATCCAGAGAATTTCAATTTCATAGATTTTTGTAGACACTTTAGATTGACTGTTACATTACGCACACTGAGACCATACAATTTATACATTGTGGTAGTCATAGAATCATAGAAGGTTGGAAACGACCTACAAGATCATCTAGTCCAACCGTCTCCTCATCACTATTGCCACCACAAGCACTTGTCCCCGATATCGAAGTGTGTCCCACCGGGGGCTAACGATCTCCCCTCTCTAGGGTCACAGTGACACAGACACCAATATGAGGATGTAGCAAATGCCATTTATTGCAACTAAACAGCGACTTATATATCCTTCGTGCTTCGTCTACACCCCTAAAGCATGCATCATAAGTTCATCACAGAGCAGGGGAGGTCCTATCGCATCACATCCTGATGCCTCGTTAATGCCTACTACCACAAGCACTAAACCATATCACACACGTCGTCCAGATGCCTCTTGAGCACTGCCAAGGACGGTGACTCCACCACCTCCCTGGGCAGCCATTCCAGTGCCTGACCACCCTCTGAGAGAAAAAGTTCTTCCTTATGTCTAATCTAAACCTCCTCTGATACAACTTGCAGGCATTTCTCCGTGTCCTGCTCATTGCCTGGAAGAAGAGGCCAAATCCCTCTTCACCACAGCCTCCCTTCAGGAGGTTGTAGAGTGCAATGAGGTCTCCTCTGAGCCTCCTCTTCTCCAGACTGAACAATCCCAGCTCCCTCAGCTGCTCCTCATAAGCCCTGTGCTCCAGACCCCTCACCAGTTTCATTGCCCTTCTCAGGACACGCTCCAGGACCTCAACATCTTTCCTGTAGTGAGGAGCCCAAAACTGAACACAGTACTCGAGGTGCAGCCTCACCAGTGCTGAGTACAGGGGGGACGATCACCTCCCTGCTCCTGCTGGCCACACTATTTCTAATGCCATTGGCCCTCTTGGCCACCTGGGCACACTGTTGGCTCATGTTCAGCCGAGCATCAACCAACACCCCCAGGTCCTTCTCTTCATCACACTCATCCAGCCACTCATCCCCAAGCCTATAACACTGCATGGGGTTGTTGTGGCCAAAGTGCAGGATCTGACACTTGGCCTTGTTGAACCTCATCCCATTCACCTCAGCCCAGCGATCCAGCCTTTCTAAATCCCTCTGAAGGGTCTCCTTACCCTCAGATAGATCGACATCACCTCCCAGCTTGATGTCATAGCCAAGTCGTCACAGCCATTACCAGATCTCAATTTGTTCATTGTCAAACATGCTTTTCTTATTATTAATGTCTATGATTTAAAATAGTATTAAAAATTAAACTTCATAAGTTAACTCTTATGCTTTAAAGATAGAAAAAAATGCTGTTAAAATTAACAATTTTTAGAAAACGATAATCTTCAAACCCTTACTTGAAACCTAGTTTGATCAATATACACTATATCTTGCTTTACCTGTACACAATCTTATTGGACCATGGATTTCACATTTTTTCTGTCTTGTGATCTTTCTCTTGCATACTTTTGTTATGTGTGTGCATAAAAGTATATTTCAAATTTATCTGAATGTTCTCCAGCTCCTGCAAATATGTCTGATTTGAAACCAGAATAGAAATCAAACTTGGAAATGGCTCAGAATAAGGGAACTAAATGGCTCAGAATAAGGGAACTTTCAAGAAGACCCTAAAATAAATTCTAAAAAGCACA
The DNA here is from genome assembly GCF_019238085.1 of Lagopus leucura. Taxonomy (NCBI): domain Eukaryota; kingdom Metazoa; phylum Chordata; class Aves; order Galliformes; family Phasianidae; genus Lagopus; species Lagopus leucura. The sequence goes on from NW_024962265.1 coordinate 30,911,663, forward strand.
AGATCCACCTGCCATGTATTCTGATTTTCTACCTTTCTAAAAGAAAACAAGTATTTATTCTCCAGCATGTTTTACAAACAGGGATCTAGTCAGGGAAATGATTTTTCTTTTAATTTTCAATTTTTTATCACTTATTTCTTCATTCATTTCAGATCTGTCTGCACTGAGTAAAATCTGAGATGGTTTCTTTTTTTTTTTATCACAGATATGAACAAAACACATGAGAAGCAGACATTCATTTCAAAAGTATTGTTAAAACGATAGTCACTGGAGTTTCGGGAGATATTATTTTAAGTATTTCTCCTTTATTCTGCAATTTACCACTCTAATAAAGTACATATAGTAATTTTCATCTTCTGAGAACAGGAGTGTGCCACACATTTTCTGCGCTTTCCATTAAACTATGCAATGAGCTCTGTAAATAGGAAATAGTATTATCTTTCTGCCTCTTCTCGCAGTTTTTCAATAATTTGTGTTAAATGGAGTTTTCTTAATATTCACTGCTCTAATCAAATTGCAAAAATGAAATAAAATTTTCATTCATAGTTTCAGTTATTGACCACTGATTGCCCATCATTGTATTTATGGTTAACTTTGTTAAATATCATATGTTAGAAATACTTTACCTGTGTTAAAATTTTTCTGTCAATGTTACCAGTTTGAAAAAGGTGAAGAATTTCCTGTATGCTATTATCTTCTCATTTTGCTATGTTTCTCAGTGACTAGTGAATGAAGCCCCTTTTTCCTTGCTAGTCAATCTATCTCACTAGAAGTCTATCTATAGCCTTCTCTATGGTAAGCAAAAGGAGCAAGAAAAAGGAGTAAACCACTACTAAATCGCACTGTAGGATGAGATTAGACGTTATGACTGGAATCACTGTAAAAATAAAGTAGGCAAATTTAACCCCGCCTCCACTTTAAATTTTGCTGTTTGTTCTATGTTTTACTTCCTTTACTTTTGATCCAGTAGTAACTTTCAATCTTATAATTATTTTCATTCTTAATAACGCTTTCTTAGTCAATATCAAATGTGCAACTGCTAGGACATAAAGACAAGAAAACACAGGTTGATAGTGATTTGCAGTGTAGTCTCTTTATTAATGTAACATATTTTAATGACTGTAAAATGAGCTTAGAATATACAGCAACTTGGAGTTATTCTCTGATATACAGCACAAGTTGCTGAATTCTTAAGAATAAAAACATAACAACACATTCTTCATAATTTTTGTCCATAATCACAAATAATTTTTAAATTAAAATCTGAAACTAAAAGCTTATTTTTCACTTGGGAAAGTGAAATGTAATGTTCATGAACCCTAGTAAAATTGATAGGCACCTGAAATATTTTCTTTACTGTACTTCACTAATATGTATGCTATGAAAAATTTGACTCCAAGCCAAGACAGTCTGTTCTTTGGCAGCACTCCACAGAGTTCAGGACAAGTTAATGCTTGCATTCTAATTACATATCAAGTCTAATTACTTAAAACCACCAGAAAATGTTTTTTGTCTTAAGAAGAAAATGTTTCTGATTTTTCCAGAAAGTGCCTATTCCTGAACAGATAAACTCAGCCCTTACATACCTGTATAAAAACGTGACTCTAACTTGTCACTCCTAAAGTGATTCCTACGGAGTAAACTGAACAAAGCCCTAGAAAAAGCACTTCAGACTAAGCAATAGTCCTGTGAAGATAGTTCTCACATTGCTTACAAGATGCACCTATTCCGTGTTCTATCTTTTCATCTTCCATATCCCGCTTGAGCTGCTGAATTAGTCTCTGTTATGGAATTTTTCTTTCTTTGTGAATTCTATTTTGGGCCCAATAAATGAGTTAAATGAGGTTTTAAAAATCATTATTTTGTTGTTGCAGTGAAAAGTTTCAGTTTTAACAAATTCAGATTTTAAAGAGAAACCCTGTACCATTTTTCCTTAGGACAAGGTATTATGCTGCACATCTTCAGAAAAGAATGCATGAAATGGCAGATAAAATATCAAGAAGTGAATACTTAGCATTTTGAGAGTGTTAATTAGATGCCTTTGTGCTTTCTTTGTGATGAATATTTTGCCAATGGTTGCTAATTATTATAGCAATTAGTTTTAATAAGTTGGGAATTTCACAAGCTTAGGTCTTCTGGGTTACACTTCAGCCAAAAGGGAGTGGGTGTTAATTAAAGACAAAGAAGAGAAGAATTAAGAAGATTTGATGGGTTTAAGGAAACAGCAATTAAACAAAGTGTTAGAGTAATTTGCATATTTTAATAAGTCAAGACTCTTGGATCTTCAAGAAAAATAGTTGTATATTTTCACAATGCAATTTTTCCAAAAGGTCTTTTCATACTTTAACACTTTGTCTACAGAAACTGTACCTTGCAGTTTCTGAACATAAGCTGTAAATCCTTATAAATGCTTGGTAGCTGTTTCTAGACATTAAAAAAAATTGAAAAAATAGTACTTTTATGCATATGATTAGCAAGAAAGCTTCCCCTCTTTTACACATAACCATTGTTTTCTGCCAAGTCTGCTTCTTGAACAGAAATATCATCCAATATATGTCACCTGCAACTGTGATGTGCTACATCTAATGGACAAAGTGTTTGATGCCTATATTCATCAACATTTAAAATTAGAACAGTTGAACCCACTGTCTGTATTTGCTATACAAATAATAAAAAAGTCCCATTGCTTCTGTTAGGAAAGTCCATCTCACATTAGATCTACATAGCTATGCATTGGCTAAAAAGCACACTGATGTCATTGAAAGTAGTTTTACTTAAAGCTTAACCTCTTTGCTCCAATAAATAATTCATTATGTGTAGACATTTTAATTGTTTAAGACTTTGCAGTCTAAAAAAATGTCTTATAAAGCTTGGAGTAAACTCAAATATCATATTCCACTAATAGTGCATATTTAGAACTGGCTGATCAGCACTGAATCAGTGTTCCAAAATGCTAGCAAGTATAAACTGATCTGGATGAAATTCATGTCAGAAGCAGTTACATGATCTTAATTCACATGAAATCTATATTTCTAAATTTGGGAGATATTGATTTGAATGCTGGACTATTCAGTGGATAAATAATTGTTTGAATGGTTGCTACCACAGGGCTATAGTCAGTGGCTCTATGTCCAGTTGAAAACTGGTGATGATTGCTGATCAAGAGTCAGTCTTGGGACAAATACTCTTTAAAATCTTTAAAAATCTCATCATTGATGGAATCAAGAATACTCTCAGCAAATTTACTGAGTGGTGCTACTGACACATTAAAATGAAAGAGACTAGAACAGATTTGAGAAGTGTCTCAATGTGAACTTAAAAATGTCCAACAAAGCCAAGTGCAAGGTGTTGCATTTGGATCAGGGCAAATCCAGATCTGTCTACAGACTGGGAGAACTCCTTGAGAGCAGCCTTGAGGAGGACTTGAGGATCCTAGTGGACAAAAAGCTAGACATGAGCCAGCAGTGTGTGTTTGCAGCCTGGATGGCCAATTGTATCCCAGGTTGCACCAAAAAAGGAGTGGCTAGAAGGGAGAGCGTGAGATTGTCCATATCTACTCTGCTTTTACGAGGCCCGATCTGGAGTACTGCACCCAGATATCAGGCTTCTGGCACAAGAAATATGTGGAGACATTTGAGCAGGTCCAGAGGGGGCCACAAAGATGGTGAGAGGTCTGCAACCTCTGCTATGAAGAAGGGCTGAGGAAGCTGTCCTTGTTTAACCTGGAGAAGTGAAAGTAGAATTCACTGCAGCATTCCAGTACTTGATGGGACCTGATAAGCAGGAGGAAGACAGACTTTTTACACAGTTTGATAGTGATAGGATGAGGGGGAATAGTTTTAAACTAAGAGAAGGAAGATTTAGAATAGATGATTGGAAGAAATTCTTTAGTTAAAGGTGGTGAGGCACTGGCACATGCTGCCCAGAGAAGCTGTGGATGTCTCATCCCTGAAATTGTTCAGGATCAGGTTGGATGGGGTCATGGGCTGCCTAATCTGGTCACTGTCAACCTTGCCCACAACAGGTAGTTGGAACCAGGTGATAATTAGGGCATTCTGTGACTGGTTAATAATTATGCTGTTTTACACAATATAATATTCTCTATTGAAATCCATTAAAATATCAAACTTTGAATTGCTCAAAATATCACACACACATGGCTAGGGTCAAGACAATTACATGTAGCTTAATATAAACCAGTTTTTGAAGTAGGTTATCAAGAAGAATTGAAAGGAACATGATGAGGAGGGAAGAAGTTCCTATGTCTATGGATCTGAGAAAGAAGCCTGGTACAGTGATCAGACACTAATACACTGTTCAGCAATCATGATGGAGAGAATGGATGAATGCCTGTACTCCTAGAAATCCAGTGTCCTGTTACAAAAAAATTAGCAGAAATATAACTGTGTCCTCAGTATATTTATTATAAGAATCCTCATTTTCAGTAATAACTGAGCCAGAAATGCCTTACCTTCTACTACTATAACCTCAATTTTGCCACTTTTCACAGAAAAGACTATCACAGTTCTAATGTAGCAGAACAGGAATAAGCATAATCAAAATAGCACTCCCCAAAGTTGAAGGTTATTTCTGACTGATAGAAGTAAAAACACAAACTCATCAGTAGTCAAACAGGCTTAGACATCTGTTGCTATAGCTGCCATATCTTTCTTTTGTGCAGTTTGGACTCTAGAAAGTGAAATGAAGTAATTGTTCCTTTTAGAAAGAAGTAGTTCCAGTAATGTTGCCATAGGCGGAATCATAATAAAGCTGCTTTCCATTTCTCTGGTTGCCCTTCAGCTAGCTACAACATGATTTCTCTGTATGCCTTACAGTTTTAAAAGTGATAGGCAAAGACCAGTCTCCTGCATAAGTCTTCATTTCTGAATCACATTTATAATAAAAAAATAATTTAAAAATTATAATGTATACATAAATGATCCCATTTCTTAGACAGCAAGTGAAAACATCTTTTGATGAACTAGCTGATGAGTTGGGAGATGCTCAATACAATAAATACAACAAAAACAAAAAACAGACATGTTCTAATGCACTGCATATTATATGAAATGGAAGTTTACTGCCTGATCAGATAAAATTTAGAGATCTATAATCAACACTCATAGAAAACAAACTTTTCCTTCATTTTCAGTGAAATTTTCTCATTATGAAAACAGAATCAAGAAAATATATATATTTTAAGATCATGTCATAAAACATAATTTTGGATTCTTTAAGTGTCACTGACATTTGACATTTTCACAGAATTTCTGTGAGTTGACCATTCCATCCTAGGTGAAGTTGCTGATAGAGATGGTGGCTGGTGGAATGAAAGTGTGTTCCATCAGTACACCTCAGTGGAGCAGTGAAACACACCTTTATCAGTGCAACACATTGACTAAGAAAAGGAAAAGTCACATCTTCTATTCATAATTATTCAAAGCGTAAATCCCCCAAAGTATCATTTCATAAGCTTACAATTTGTTTAATAAAAATGAAAACAAGGATAAAAGTAAATGTAAGGGAAATGAACAGAGCACAACATAAAACATGTGGGGTTCTTTAAAAAGGTATAATTGCTATTCAGTTTTGTTGTGGATTTGAAAAAGCATTAGGTTTTATTCTTAAATGTTATCATATAAATTACACTGTTATTGATATTGCACTTATATGTTTGTATGAACTTAATTATTGATTGACCATAAAAAATCTGGGAAATTTTGTGTAGAATCCAATGAAAGGGTCACAGAAAACCTATATAAATTATATGATTATGGATGGGGAAAATGTGTTCCAGTAAATAATTAGGTATCTGCTTGTAAGTTTTAAAAATCAGTTTTCATCTAATCCACTCAGATGTCACTTTAATCTGCCTAGGGCACTAATCATTTAAACAATGTCTACATTGTGCTTGGTAACACAATGTAATCACTTTTTATCCATATGATTATCCAATGCCTGTCATACATTGTATGACTGATTATTTTGCTATTGACTATGATACTGGGTAGGCAGAGATTTCTAGTGACACAGTTGCTCTGTCCATTAAAATTATTTTTGATAATAAATGAGCTTCTGACTTCAGGCTGAGACTGCTTTATATTATACCTTTTTTAAAAAAAGACCTTTAGTGACCTATGATAAAAATGTCATGTTATGTTTCTTCTATCCCACAGTCAATAGTCCATACTTAATGAATGTTCTAAATTTCTGGACAGCAACTCAAAAGGGCACTTAAGTGGTGGAAACATAATAAGGAAGACTGAAGACCTCTTGATAACCTCTGATGGAAAGGTCAAATGCAGGAACTTCTCATTTCTGTGCAGAGGTTCATAATGAGTGGCAGATTTGCTGCACAAGGGTTATCTCTGTAAGAAAGTTACATTGGTTCTTTCAGTGACTTACATTTCTTCCAAATGAGAACACGTAATTCTTGTCAGGAAAGGCAGTCTAAATCTTCTCTCATTATATTTGTAAGTTTTTAAAATCTGTAATTTTCTTTGGTTATCTGTCTTTCTGGCAAATGTCTGATGGTCATATTCATATTAAAGGAAGGCTTGAATTAAGAGATGGATTTGTTTTGAAGGTAACAGAATTTAGGCTATGAAAAAAGAACTTACACATTCATAAACCTTCAGATAATTTATCATTCAAATCTAATTAATCTGAGAAATACCTCTGATGGAGCAGGTGGAGTTGCTAAAAAATTCAGTTAATTAGCTAGTGCAAATAACAGTTTTTCAACACAGGAAATGTTCCATCTGTATAACTTCACACTTAAAAAAGATCACATTCAAGCTTACCTCTTGAATGGCCCTTGTCAGACAAAATTGTTTGGGCTATCTTTTCCGGGAATGACAGAACAAAAAAGTCTATTTGAGAACCCAAAATTATGTTAGGAAGTAGGTAGAAAAGACACCTTTGTTTTGCCCATTAAGAGGCCAAATTATCATGGTGTTAGATAGTAAGGTTCAGGCATTGTATTTTTCCTCTGAGTTCCCTATCCTTAACATCCATAGCATGTGCTCCTGACAGGACAGAAATGACAACTCTGTATCCAAATGTGTCTCCAAATTACAAGCATGCCACCTGCAAAGACCTTGAGTGCTCCAAAGTACCTCAGACCATTTATTCCTAAAACAATCCATCACATTCTTATTACCTACAGTATCTGTGTGTACTTCAATTGTTTGTTAGTCTTTGTGAAATCTGACATACTGATTCAGCAGGAAGACTTTTGTATTTTTGCTTTCAGAAAGATGCCATGCATGTGATTTGAAATTTTATTCACCAAGAAAATGTATTCATTATATCAGCAACAAAGCTGCACTAAGTAAGGGCAATTAAACAGTGTCTGATGAGTAAAACAGCAAAGGTAGGATGGTAGGTAAGTGAAAATATAAAGAACTTTAAACAAGGGGAAACATTAAATCTATGACAGTGCTATATTGCTGTCATAAAAGTAAATTAAATTTATCCAACTGAATGAAAGAACAAAGTGTGAAAACAGCAGAATGTTCAAAGAGAAATTTCAGATTTCAAATTATTTCTTAAAATTAAGATTTTGCTCTTGCTTTCTAAAAAGCATAATGTTGTAACAGAGCAATATATGTAGTGAAAATAAATGATCAACCTACTCACTACTAAGATAGAGCAACTCTAGTGGCATACCTCTAAGCTATATAAACAATGCTACAGAACGTCTTTATTCAGGAAAAAAAAATAGATCTGATTACTGAGTGTAGTGGCAGCGGATGAAAAGGTATCTACAGGTACGCATGACTGACTGATGGGCTTTGTGATATCCCTGGCATGACCAAATCATCTATCTGCTCCAAAGAGATCCTATCGTCTCATGATACCTCTTGCCTTCAGAGACACTATTTAAATGTCATTATTCATCCGGAACTTGAAAAAGAAAAAAAGGGAGCAAAATATTGGGTCAGAACCTTCTTCTCCAGTTAACAGTCTTTCATACATTTCACTGTCTCCTTGTACTCAAAAACGTATTTGTACACAGTAAATAGAAACTAATCCAGGAAGTAGTGGTAAGTCATGAAGAATCATTTACATGCTAATAAAGATCTAAAGATTTTTTTTTTTTTTTTTTTTTTTTTAATGCTTATACACCTCAATTTTCAGTGCTACAGCTTGTTTAAAAATGATGTAACTGTCAAGGTCAGTTTTGCTGCACATGCGTATGCTTGATGTAGCTGGTTCTTTGCACTACCTGGTAATTGTCTTGTCTCCTTTATTTTGTAGGTGAAGAACAAGTGTCTGTGATTTATGCAAAAAAAAAAAAAAAAAAAAAAAGTGCAAACAGCAGTAAATGCTTTAGGAATTGCAGCTATTCCCTTGCACTTGGGAAGTTTTCCATTTGCCTATGTGATAGGACATTTCTGCCAGACTGGCACTTAGTACTGCTCTAGAAACCCTTGCTATAGCACCCCAACTGACATGAAATATCTGGTATATAAAATGGAATGACTAGAAAAATACAGAACTATTCTATTTAGCATGTCAGAATAGAAAAAGTGTTATTTAATTAATAAATATTTATCCATTTTGAGATTACTTATTGCAATAAACATAAGTGAAACGGGTAGTATTACCTTTCTCTAGACTTGTTCTGAGATGTCACTTAAAAACGTCTTTCTGGATATGTATGTATTGTTATGTCAATTTGGGATCCCAGAGTCCCTCAGTCCCTCATCACAGGAAATTGATTGGTTTTAGCTTGTGCTCTGGCTCTGCATTGAAACAAACCATCTACTTATCTTTCAGTCAGCCAAGAAACCTAGACCTTAGAATTGGTGTATCACTTTTGTTTCCTCTGGTTACCGACTGTTTGATGAGCTCACATGCTCAAGTTGTTCTTCAGTATAAGACTCTACACTTGAAATAAGCAAAGCCAAGAGAGATTAGGACTCCTAGAATCCACAGGAGATGGAAGCTCAAGATTCAAGAACCCTCCACAAAAGATACCATGTCACGTTTGATTTCAGATCATGTTTTGTGAATGATAACGGAAGAACAAGCTTCCAAAAACTATAAGAACAGTGCTAATGATCAAGCATCATCTTGTATGAAACATATGCAGAGATCAGAGACCAGTAGTTTTGCAGTTTTAAGTTCTTCATGTGCTTCACTGCTTTTTTAACAGTGCTTTTAACAGCTGTTTGTGTTTTTATTTATAAATTTATACTCAACATAAACCACTTTGAATGCTCATTGGACATGTGCTGAATGAAGACACCTAAAATACAAGAAGAATCTGTCTTTACTGTTATTTAATTTTCTCTGTCCTCACTGGAGAAATACCTACAAATATCTGCCTTTTCTAGTCATCTTGCTTTATTTTTTTTTAATATATTTTTCAGAAGAGAAGTGGCTTTATTTTTAAGAATCCTGAAATCAGATTCTGTCTTTACATACATTATATATACCAATAAATTCTTTCTTTCATTTGTAGTCAGATTCCCATTTCTGTCATATCTGGTTGTAATCCACAGGAATTTAAAAGTCTTCCATCACTAATAAATTTTCAATTTGTGACCGGAGTTTTCATTTAATGTATTTTAAAAAAAATGCTGGTAACAGCACAGCATGACTCCAGCAACCATATCTATCCAGAAAGGTACCAAAGGATATGTGTGACTTTAATTATATACACAAGTTGGAAAAGTGTTGAAAGGTAGGCATAAACCACTGCTGAATGTGAACTGATATGTCTTGACTAACACTACTGTTTTTATAGTTGCTTTTTTCCTTTTTTTTTTTTTTTTTTTTTTTTTTTTTCCCCTTGCTGTTTTCTGCCTCTCAATGGAATAGATTATTTTATCCTTCTTTCCCTCACTAATCCTTTCTGACATGGAGTTGTCAGCCTAATCCACAAGAATCTTTCTGTCTTTCGTATATCAGTCCTACTTCATGGGAGGGAGGCAGGTTGGATGTGCATGCTTTCTTTACACAGATACATCTAAATTTTTAAGTGCTTTATTTTCAAACCATAAAAATTGTGTTCTTTTAGCATAATGTTGTTTCCCTTTCCCTTTGAATAATGAAGCTGAAGAAACTGATTACTTTTCCACTGATACCATGCTGTCAAAATTTTTAAAGTTTTAAAACTGAAGAAAACTCTGATCTCTTAATATGCTTTATGAAAGACCTTTCAGTGTGGCTAATATTCTGTCCACTATACTCATTGCAACATCTCTATTAATTGTTTAGGTGAAATTACCAGATAAGGATAGGCACTGTAACTAATGATACATACCAGTATGATCTCATTAGATTTTAAAGGAACAACATACATTTAGTATTGACATTGTTCCTGAAACTTGTAGTTCTTGAATTCTCTTCTACACTGGGAACATGATACTGGCTAGTGCAGATCTTCCTGAAAAATAGCATACTTAAATTCTTTTTTTTCTTTTTTTTTTTAATTTTTAAAAAAATTAAAATTTCCAGAGGCAGTAAGCAGGAATATTACCAATGAATGACAATAAAGGTGTTTGATGATTAATGAGGCTGCCTCCACAAGAAAGTCAACTTTCGTGTGGAGCAAACAAATTTTTCAAATCTACTCAATGAATTCTGATATGGAGTGAGCTGAGAAAGTGACACATAGACATTACAATTTTTACCATCAGATTAGAAGAGAATAAATATTTTAAAAGATTATTTGTGATGTCTATGTTCTAAGGAAAGACTGTAGAGAGAAGATCTGCACTTTGATGCTGTATCTAAAAGCTAGCATCTATAATTATAGTTTGGAAGTCTCATGGACACTAAAAAGTTATTTGTGGCCTAATCACAAATTCCACAAACAACTACAAGAGGAAAGTGTATCAATACTTAACACTATCCAATCAAGTATTCCATCTGCCTGTGTGAAGAGTCTATAAATATCACATTTGGGAGTGTATTTAGGGAAGTAAAAATATAATTTTCAAAAAATTTTAAGAAATCCTCTTCAAGTATAGTATCGCAAAATATTGCTCTCTCATTTCACTGTAAATTAAATCTGCCTATTGCATAATATAAAAATTAAAGCCTTTAATAAATCAATCTTTTAGTACATCACATTAGAATTAAATAATTTAAAAATTATTCGTGTGCATGAACATATCAGAGACCTATTAAAGTAAAGAAAACATATATAACAATTTCTCAAGTAAAATTATTGAGAATCTTCCTTCAGACAAATTCATGAATCCAAGTAATCTCAAAATTAGAAGCAAATTCCACTTGTTTATCTGTACTAGCCAAAGATGGGTCATATCTCCTCTCAGGTAATATATGGTCTTACAATTAGGTGTTTAGTATTCAGACTTTAGCATCTTAATATTGTGCGGAAATAACAGAAGGAATATATCATAATCATTGAATGTTTCCTAGTATTTCCTTGGCACTGATGAGGTAATTCCATAAAATTTTGACAGCGTGGTATCAGTGGAAAAGTAATCAGTTTCTTCAGCTTCATTATTCAAAGGGAAAGGGAAACAATGTTATGTTGAAAGAACACAATTTTTATGGTTTGAAAATAAAGCACTAAAAATTTTAGATCTTTAGATTTAGATAAAATTTAGATTTTATCTGTGTAAAGAAAGCGTGTGCAAAACAGTTAGCAAAATGATACTGTGTATAGGATATGGACTTGATTATATAGTTCTTTCCCTATATAACACCAGTCTTGTTCACTGCTCAAGGACATGAAGTGATGCTCATTATTTTCTCTAGTAGCTTTTCACAGAAGTTAAAGAACAGCATGAGAACTGAAAGGAGTACACTAGCATGGAAATTCAAGGGAGAATGAAGTCTATTCTGTTTACAGCACAATTTTATCCAGCTTAAAAACCTCCACTCCTAAATCCAGTTTTATTAAGCTGCAAGTACTGCACCTGATTCAGAAGATACACACAACCATATTGCCTGCTGCTCTTCTGCCATCTAAATAATGTAGGCAGTTATCTAAAATGTTGTTAAAGACATCACTATCCTCTACCATAATAACTGGAGATCTGTTTTCCAGCTACTCGACCTTTGGTTGATACACTATCCACCCAGAAGAGTGCTTGATCTCCATACTATGCAGTTATATGACACAAGAGCACAGTCTCAAACACCTGAAGACAAAGTTGAACTACTACACAACTGTAGGAAAAGTGAAAAAAAAAAAAAAAAAAAAAAAAAAAAAAAAAAAAAAAAGCTAGGACTAATGGGAGGAGTATATGTTCAAGTATTCTCCCAAGATGTGGATAATTTGGACCTCAACTTTTTCAAACTGTGGAAGATTTTCTATGCTTGTATTTGCTTTTCAGGTAAATAGACTGTGAAAAGTGTGGGATATAGATATGAATCTTAAGGAATTCATACTGCTGCCCTTCTCATCAGGAGGTAGACTACACTGTATTTCAAAAAATGGTGTTATGAAGAACACTGAACTCCACATTCAGTTTTTTTCCCTTATCCCACTTACATTTATTCAGATAGTCTCATGTCCAGACATTTTTAAGTGAGAACTCATCTACAGGAATGATTTTTTAATCCAGCCAGGAAGTCATAATTTTGTGCTCTTTCTATGTGTTCCTGAAGAGGAGGAGTTTAGATTATTAAAAAAAAAAAAAAAAAAAAAAA
>NW_024962265.1:30924401-30948711 GCF_019238085.1 Lagopus leucura
ACCAAAAAAAAAAAAAAAAAACAAAAAAAAACATATTTTAGTTCTGGAGATGGGTATTTCTGATGTCAAAACTAAAAGTAACTTGTAGAAAAGCTATTAAATTATCTGATATCTGCCACTAGAGTGAAAATTTCTTTCCATGTTGACTTTCAGTAAGAAAAACAAACATGTTTATTTCTAAAACCAAGTATGAATGCATCGATGTTCTGGGCAACCACAAAGTTTAAAACAGTCTGAGATGAAAATTTGTTCTGACTAGAACAAAGAATTTGGTTGAGGTTTCCTCCCTTAAAATGCTACTCCAAACACATAGTCCTGGGAATTCTGGGACTAAATTCACTCAAGATGAATTGGTTCAAATTTGCCTTTAAAATAGCAGATGGGGAAAGTAAAATGACTAAATTTCTCTATTGTGAGTCATCATTTTGTGAAACAACATAATTTATATAATACAGGTGAAGGAAAACTCCATTTCCCCTATGAAAATTAGGTGGAAGAGAAAAAACTGTAAATGTATTGAAGAAGAAACAGACTTTTTAAAAAAATGCTAAGCATGATTTCCTCCAGATAGAAAAGCTATCAGCTAGCTATCTTAGCTAAGCTCCTAAGTTCCAAAGTTATTGTCAACATTTTGTATACACCTGAGAAAGTCAAGGCCTATACATTCACTCTGCCTGTCAAGATCAAAGTAATATATTCAATTTAGATAAGGAGAAACCTTGCTGAGATGTGGTTAGTAAGGAAAAAAAGGTAGAAAATAAAGCTATGGTGAAAAAAAAGAAAACTGGTTTGAAAAGACTATTTTTTTCTGAAATAAATTAAGATTCCTTATTGATTACAGCTTTTATTTTTTTTCTCCCATCAGGGCAAAAGACATATCTTTCACATCTATTAAAACTTTTTGGTTCTTTCATAGGATCAGTAAGTTTGTATATGATGGATTTCTGCAGGTTTTAGTTCTGAGCTAATGACACTGGACCCAATTATAAACTTATTTATGGTAGCTGATAAGCTACATAAAAAAGATGGCTTCAGGGAGACTGCTCTACAAGTTATGGGAAGCAGCATTAGAATTAGAAAATGAAAAGGGAGGGACTTATCTGCCTTGGATGCTTAGAGTTACAAATAAAGGAAAAAGAAAGGTGGCAGAAAGATTTCCATTTCAGGGAGCTCAGCAAGGAAAAGAGAAATAGACTTGAAGAAAAATGGACTGAAGTGGTGACAACTTTGCTATGGCATTTAAGAGTGTTATGTGAAAGTAATAGATTATTATGAGTGTTGTAAAACAGGACTGAAATTAGTGCATTTAAATATGCAATTATAATTCAACACTTTTTGTTCTTGATATTCATTTTTAAATTGTTATAGGAAACAAAGTGGAAAAGCATTAAAGGGCTAAAAAAAATTGATAAAGTATTGAAAATAAGACTCAAAATAAGAAAGAATGATACATTTTTAAATGAAAAAAAAAAGAACTTCATTTGCATTAGGAAAATGTAGGTCATGCAGAACTGAGAAAGTGAATTCTGGAGAATTTTGGTAATATTAGTAAAGAATCTGGAAGATATGTCAAAATTTAGAAATCATAGGAGAAAAGATTACAATTTTTTTTCTGAAATACATTACAGCAGTTTATTTAAGGTTCTGCAGATGCAGATCAGCTTATTTTCTCTTTGTTCTTGTGACTGCATACTCATACAGACTACTCTTTTTATTCTAAATGTTTATCTTTACCAAAATGTTGAAAAAAAATAACATAATACAGAGATAATATATTAATCAAATACAGTGTAACAGTATTTAATACACTGCTATATGTGCAGATGGTTTTTTATATCATAGTCTTTTTACTGTGCATTACTGTTAGAATGTGAAAAATGATGGCAACGTGTATATCTGGTAAAAGTAAAAATTGTATTCTTAAACTCAGCCTCCTAATACAAATTAAAATCAAGAATACTCTCTAAGTTACAAAACCTTAGCTCTTTTTTGATGCCATTTTTCTTTATAGCTAAGAAAAACTGTCACTTTTTTAATGAATTAAATTCTTCTAATGAACAAAATTCATTTTGGTAACTTGAAAAGTAATAATTTACTTTTCAACTCTCCTACTTTCTGTCTAAGGTTTTGCTTTATTAAATAAATAAAGAAATCTATTTCTGAAAGCTTTAAGACTGGAGGAAAACTCTTTATTTTTTATTATATTCTAAAGGAAATTTATTTGTTTATCTGAAAGTAAGCACTATGCACTAGCAGAAAAAGTCTTTTTCCATGCCCCTAAAGAACTGCTTATCTCTGTTGACAAATGTACATGTTTTGGAGTTTGATTTTGTTATTTTTATAGCTATTGCTTGATCACTCTAGACCATTTTGAAAATAAGTGATAATAATTCCTTTTTAAAAATCGGATCTAAATTTTATAGAATCATTTCAGAGACATGAATTTTCAAAATGAATTTATACTTCTGAAAAATACAGTGTGCGTTTGGATAATGAAAGCAATCTACCCAAGGAATATTCATAGCCGTCTCTTAAGCAAAATCCAGAGTGTGTTATTTAATACCTCATAAGTGGTGCCACTAAATTTATATCTTAGTTTCATCCTCTAGTTTTCTTACTTTTCCTGTGATTTCCTGCATCTTCTAGCTTTTTGTTCCTGATTCTGCAATTTATAAGCAATTACTTCAGGTAGTATGGTTCTACCTCTTGTAGTAAACTTCACTTAAGTTCATTCCACAGAGCTTTTAGAAATATTATGTTTGCATTATGAGTTCAGAAAAACGCAGTGAAGAACACAAAGTACACCCAGACACAGCTTGGTACATGTTAAGTCTTTTGGATAGTCCTCGATGGTTTAGTAATACTCTTCAGAATAACTAAGTAAAAGTAGTTTATGGTGAAAGCAAAGTGGAATCTGTAAAATTTTCCTTATCATAATAGTAGAAGAATAATGTATGTGACATTCTTCACAACAAAAAGAGCCCTCTTCAGTGAAGGAAAAAAAAAAAGAAAAGAACAAACAACAAACAAACAAACACAGGAATGTAGAAGACATTTCCAGAAGACATAAAGAAAAGGTTGCAATTCAAACTGAATCAGTTGTGCATGAGATCTATGATGGCTGGTTTGAAAGTAATGCCACGTATTTAATTATGTTGGTGTCATGCTCCAATTTATAGGAGGGAGAGGAGGTTCTCTTATTATCAATATACCCTGTGTGAGATTAAGAAACAACGGTTCAAATGTTGGTCCAACCAGTTTATTACAAATCTTAATCAGGGAAATGGGGAAGGGGAGGACGGACACTATTATGAATTAGGGTAATGGGGAAGGGGAGGAGGGAGATGGAAAAGATAGAAAACAAGAAGAAAGGAGTCTTTATAGGAAGCAAGAGGGAGATAGTCAGCACCATGGATCCAGCGTGGTTCGTAGTTCAGTCTTTGATCTTCGGTAGTGGTGGATTGTCAGGCAGAGTTGTTCTGCTGACAACGACGACCATGGCGATGATGGCCCCTTTTCAATAGTTTCAAAGTGGTTGAGTCAGCTGTCTTTGGAGTGACAGCTCAAATCCAAAATGGTTGAATCAGCTCTCCTTGGAGTGGAAGATTCCGGCTCTGGGCTCTCAGCAGAACCTCCTTTGTTCCCATCTTCTGGGCCTTGCCAGCAGATAACAGGGAGCAGGGATGCCCACCTGCATCCTGTTCTTCACAGGACACGATGGTATAATTCCCCAGTTTTTCCATACCTAGCTGGAGCTGTTTAGTCACAGGCCAGATCTTCTGCCAGTGAACACTCCTGAGCACTCTCTTCTGGAGGTAAGCAGCTCTGAAGGGGCTTTCAAATGTTTCCAAAGTGATACCGATTGTCATACAATAGCACCCATCACTTGCCTCCTCAACAAATCAATCAGAGTCTTATCACAAAGAATACCTCAGGAAGCAAGCTTTGAGCCAAAAAACAAAGAAAGATTCTCACAGTTGGCTTATGATGTCAGAGGCGGATGTTGGTGGCATGGCCATAAAGGCTGAACATTCTCACCAATATCTTATTACATTTTATTGCTATGTGATAGATGGTAGCAGAGGGACAGTCTGACAGAATGGCATCTGACATGAAAGTATGTATGAAGAAAAAGTGTGTCACCGAATTCCTTCATGCAGAAAAATTTGCACCCATTGACATTCATCAATGCTTGCTGAGCATGTATGCAGACCAAACAGTGGATGTGAGCACAGTGAAGTGGTGGTTGCTGCATTTCAGCAAAGACACCATCATACTAGCTGTGAAACTGTGGGTCACTTCCATTTAGATTTATATGAGCGAGTTATACAGGCTCTTGTTCATCACTGGCAAACTTGCATAGCCAATGGTGGTGACTATGCTGAATAATAGTGGTTTCTAGGTGAGAATTTTCTTTATTAAATAGCAATACTTAATAAAGAAATAGTGCTATTTAATAGAGAATTTGCTATCTTTGTATCTGTTGTGGTTTCCATCAGAATAAACAGGAGGCATTATTTTAGCCATGACCTGTATACATGGGACCTTATATGTAAATGGTAGCATCCAAATTCTTTCATAACTCCAGTCTTTGGATCAGTCAACATCCGTATCAGTAGCACAAAGCAAGCAGTATCAGTAGTTGCTGAAAGCCATACTTTTTATCATTCAGTTCAGAAAACCTCATTCAAGTAGCAACAGGTAATTTCTAAATTGGAAATCATGCTTTGAGGTACACTTTGCTAATTAAAGAAAATTTAGGAGTGCCTTGTTAATATAGCTACTAAGTGATTTATACTAGTGCAATTAATCTGAGCTTCCGTGTTGAACAAATCTACCCTGCAGATGGAAAACAAAAATGAATAAACAAAAATACACCATCTTTCTAGACCATAGGAAAGATTTTGGGGATTTGCCATGTTGGTAATAGATAGCACAATCTAGTTGTTTCTCTTATGATCAAAGAGATATATGGTTTATCATGCTTTGTATCATTCTAGGATCATAGAATCAGTGAGATTGGAAAAGACCTCTAATATCCTCCAGTCCAATCGTATGCATACCATCAATAATGCCCACTAAAACATGTTTCCTTAATACCAAATCTACATGTTTCTTGAATAACTCCAGGGATGGTGACTCCACCATCTCCCTGGGTAGCTCATTCCAGTGCCTGACTACTCTTTCAGAAAATAAGCTTTTCCTAATATCCAACCTCCAACATCCCCCAGAGCAATTTGAAGCCATTCCTTCTACTCCTACTGCTAGTTACCTGGGAGAAGAGGCCAAATCTCATCTCATCACAATCTCATTTCCAGTAGTTGTAGAGGGCAATAAGGTCTCCTCTGAGACATCTCCAGGCTAAACAATCCCAGTTCCCTCAGCAGCTTCTTTGCCCTTCTCTGAACACACTCCAGGGCCTCAATGTCTTTCTTGTCATAAGGGTCCCAAAATTGAACACTACTCAGTACTCATTGTAGCTATACAACTATAGCTACAATGTATATGTAACAATATAATGTAACAGTAATGTAACAGTATACTACTCAGTGTAGCCTGACCGAGCTGAGTACAGGACAATCACCTCCCTTCTCCTACAGGCAATGTTATTCCTGATACCAAGATGCCACTGGCCTTCTTTATCACCTGAGCTGACACTGCTGGCCATGTTCAGCTGAGTGTCAACCAACACCCCCAGATCCCTTTCCTCTCAGTCTTCCAACCACTTTGCCCCAGGCCTGTAGCACTGCATGACGTAGTTGCAACCAAAGTGTAGGACCCAGCACTGTCCCATTCATCTCAGCCTATCGCTCCTGCCTATCCAAAGCCTTCTGTAGGGCCTTCCTACCCTCAGGCAGATTGACACTTCCTCCCAGCTTCATGTCATCCATACCATCAATTCAGATATTAAACAGAACAGGCTCCAATACCAACCCTGGGGGAGCACCTCTCGTAACAAGTCACCAGGTTGTGAATGGATTTATCTCCATTCACTATTACTCTTGGGCCCAGCTCTCCAGGCAGTTCTTTACCCACGTGAAGAATGTACCTGTCCAAGCCATGGGCTGCCAGCTTCCTCAGAAGAACACTGTGGAATACAGTGTCAAAAATTTTGTTAAGGTCTGGGTATGCTAGACTAGCAGCCTTTCCTTCGTTTACCAGACAGATAATTCAGTCATAGAATAAGATGAAGATCTGCTTTCTCCTCAGACCATTCCCACTGGGGCCCATCTCTCTTTCCCTTTATTTTCCCCTTTCCAGAGGTGTGGACCCACAGGCTCTGCTGCCACACGGGACAAATCAGCCCATAAATCATTGACAAAAAGAAAAAAAATCTGTTGCAATGGGAATACGCTTTGTGCTATAAAAGATGGTAAAGGCAACATCAGTTTAAACAGAACTTCAACTATCTGCTACACAGTCTGATTTTAAAAGATCAGTTAGTCCTTGAAAGGTAGGCTACAAATTATGGAAATAATTTATTATAATATTCCTTGGGCATTTTTTTTGTTTGCTTGCTTACTTGCTTCCTTCGTTTTCTTTTTTCTTTTTGTTTTGTTTTGTTTTGTTTTGTTTTGTTTTGTTTTCTGGTTATTTGGTTGATTATTGCTTAAACCAATGTAAACTACATCTATTCAAATTTTCCTATCTACTATCCACTATCCAAGAAAACCTTTCTTTCCTTTGGGCATATCTTCTGTCATAAAAACTTCCTAACAGAAATTTCACTGCAAATTTAAGAATGTCATGTTTCTTAATATTGTTTGAATAAAAAAAAGTGCTTCCAGTATTTTCAAATTTAAGCATAGAAATAATATTTTGTGGCATCTAAATTGTGAATAACACAGTGGTCATCCTTTATGAAATAATTGCTTACAATCCATCCTGGTAAGCAGCCTATTTGTGCATTAGACATGTTTGATGTATACTCTCTTAGGACAAAGTCTACTGCAGAATCAAAACTTTACTAAGAACAAGAGAAAAATGGAGGATGGTGGAAATATGGTGTAACAAGCTCACAGTTGGACATTTCCACAAGCTAGGGTCAATGCCGCTGAGAAGTAAGAAGTAAACTGCAATCTGAAAAATAATAACAAGTTTGTTTCTTTTTCCCTAAAATAATGAAGAGTGCATGGAAGAAGCAGCAGTTCTCTGACTAAGCAGAATTTGGCATTGTCTTTTATCAAAGTTTAGATTGTACAGATAATTTTATCTTAGAAGAAGAATAAATATCTGTTAAGCTATCAGAGACAATCAACCCACCCTTTTCAGAAAAGTCTGTTTTCAATGCCATGACTAAACAGATCTGAGGTCTACAACTGAATTCTGTAGCAATCTAAGGGATATATTTGAGCAGAGGGAACCTACCTGAATTTTAAGCTGAGCTTAGTATTTATAAATGATATCCTATCATACATTTGCCTAGAACAAGCTTAATTTAAAAGACACCTATCTATTCTTTCTGAAGTAGCATTAGTTAAACTCAATTCAGAAGTAGTGTAAGTTAGTTGAGATGAAAACCTTGCAGTTACTCATTGAGGTATTGCTGATAGTGATATGTCTTTGGTCCAACTTGGAAGAAAAAAAAATGCTCAAAAAAGTAAGAATTTTAGCAGTTATGTAACAGTGCTCATATCTCAACCACCAATTTTAAAGCTGCAGTTAGCACAGAGCACTGCACTGCAAAATCATTCCTCACACAAATCACATTTCCTAGCTGGCAGCTGCACACTAAAGCAGGCTGAGTCTGAATTATCTGGATGTGTATACCTCATGTGCAGAACCTTAGAGAGAACTAATCTAAGTATGACATAAATGAAAAACCTTGTCCAAAATAAATCACGGTAGCCTTTATGAAGAGTGTATATATGTGTAATGAAGAAATGCGAAACAAATTACTGTAATGTATCCTGCAATACATGATTGAAGATGCTTCCTTTGTATCAGAGAATAAGTAATATTCTCTGTTTTACTTCCCCTTCTAGTTGGTGGAGTTCAACACAGTGTGTTGTTAGAAACATAGTTTCTACTATAAGATCTCTCAGTAACAGAAATGAAAGAGCTAGGCACTACTGAGCAGTGAAACACTACAAACTTCAGGAATACTCAGGATGCTGCTGCAAGAGAAATTTTGATAAAAAAGAGGAAATTCAGAGACCAGAAAAGAAAACCTGTTTTTAGCAGAGTAATGAGGAACTGAAATAGAATTCTGTCTGGCAAAATGCTTTCCCAAGAGCATATATGGGGATGTAAATCATTAGCTTCAGAAAATTGTGCACATTCCTCTATTTTCCACTATCCAGGGACAGTCCAATGCCATCAAATGAGATTGTAAGAATTAATCACTGAACCAGGAAATGCTATGTGATTTTGCTGCCAAAAATCTGGTAGGATATCATGAGAAAAATAAAGCAAAAGATTAATTTTTAAATATTTTGTTTTTCAAATATGTGCTTGTTTGTCATGGTTTTGTTATTTTTGGCTTTCGATATTCCACATCATAACATCATGTAGTGCACTGAGAGTTAAAATGTTAATGCTCCAGTTCCAGGTACCTATCCCTGTACATCATGGAAGTCATGGGATCTGGCCCTTCCGGGTGAGGCAGTCTCTTAATGCCTTGCAGTGGGTGCTGAAGGGTGCTTTCCTACCTGTACCAAGCTTTTCAGGTTTGACTTGGTCTCAGGAACTCTCTCTCCTATTTTCTTTGATTTGTTAGTCTCAATTTCAATTAGATTGTATTATATTGTGCTATCTTGCATTCCGATATCCTAGTTAGTAAAATAAGTTTTCCTCCATAGATCTTTGCTGCCGGTTGTTTTCTTTCTTCCTTGAGCCCAGCTCCCATCTTCCTATCCCTTTTCCTTTTCCCTTCCCGTGGAGAGCATTTTGTAAGCAGACTCAACTTACAAAGAAAAGTTCAGGAAAAGCACAGTATCATCCCAGAACGGATATTTTCAACCATTTCCCTTCCCACGTTGTGGGGCCTACTGCCCCCCTGTCACAGTCATAGATCAATCTAGTTAACTCCATGACAGTGTTTGGTTTTGCATGTGATGTATATTGATTCTTTATGTAACAGTTCTGCCAGAAAATGTTTTTTAGGTGGAGCCTGCTTACTCCAAAGAAAGAATATATTAGTTCAGATCCTTTAGAGTATTTCGTCCATCCTTTGCAAACTGAAGAAGCAATTACATAAAACACGCTAACATCAAGGATCTCAAGGACTATGCCAGCTTTTTGGAGCAGTTTTGAGCATCTGCAGACATTTCTGAAGTCAACAAAGATTATGTCTGCTGGAGAATACTGAAACACTATTTTTTTTCCAGGTAGAGACAGATCTCTGGATATGGAAAATGGAGTAGGATGAGAGACATAATTGAGACAAATCTACTTCCTTTTACTACAGTGCAGTACCAGCTCTGACTAGTCAGGCCAGTGTTCCACTGCATCCATTGTTTTAATATAGGAATTAATGAAGGGTCTGTTTGACCTACAGTTTACATTTTATAGGAAATGAAACTAACTTGATAAGGTTGCTTAATGTCTCTAGACTTCTGCTGTAGTCCTTCCACAGTGGGCTTTATTTAATTCCTCATTTGGAAAACACTAGCAATATTTCACACTTGCTGTCAGATGGAAATTAAAATTGGGAATTTGCTACATCAGACTACAAAGAAATTTTTGAAGTCAAAGTTTAGAGAGAAATATAAAGGTAGGGAAAAAAATAATGAAGCTATAATCAGGACATAAATAATGCTTGTGTGATATGTTAGATAAATATCTTAGCTGTACTTCTCAAGCAAAAAAAAAAAAATACTTGAGTGAAAAAATTATGAGCACTGAAAGTATCCCTGTTGCCTTTGATATGTTCTCTGTGAATGTTTTAGAACCCTTAATTTAACATTTTCAATATATAGTGGAAAAAATACAGAAATAAATTCAGAGAGATGATAACGGGACACCTTTTTTAACAACAACTTCTGTAGCAGTCAGGTATGCTTGCATAATCCTTGTTACAGTTTATCTTATAATTGTATCAAATAAAATATTTATATGTTTTACGTACTGTCATGTGGAACACCTTCTGTCATCTGCACATGCCATATCTTACATTTTATCCTGTTTTGACAGATTCGGGTTTGGGGTTTTTTCGACTCTAAATTGGCAAGATTTTCCTCTTCCCAGAAACTACTCAAGAAATAACCACTTTTCTTTCCCATTGTCTAAATGCCTCAGGAAAAAATAAGTTGGATTGACTAGAAGCATGTACCTGTACTCCTGTTTAGCTTTAGCGTACTGTTGAACCAAACTGTAACTAAACTTTAGCAACCATGGTGATCAGTGAAGGCTAGCAAATTATAAGTTTCCTTAACTTATATTCCTGTGAAAAAATGTGTCATCTACATGGTATCAACTGCCAAGGGGAGTGTGCGTCATCAATGTTGCAAATCCTGCCAAGAGACTTTCTCAGCATTTATGAACAGAATCACTATTAAGATAAAGGCTCTTAGAGGGAGTAGAGAAGAGAACATAATCTTGTCTAAATAAACTGAAAATCTATTTTTTATAAGATCCACTAGGGAATTTACCAAACTGTAGAGCCCTCCATTGTGCACTCACTGCATTGTAATTACTTTTCCAAGCCATCAGTTGGAAAAGTATAGCAGTGAACCAAAACATAAAATGAGAAATCATAATGGAAAATTAGCACCTACTAAACTTCTTACATTAGAAAGTTAAAATAAAAAGTAACGAAAAGCCACAATTCACTGACACCCCCAAAATTATTTTTCCTTCTATCTCTCCCTTGATTTAATAGATAAAATGTCAACACATTCTAAATTCTAACTCCTTTTTAATTGTATTGCTAAAATAGAAGTGACAGTGTACGTGGTATTTACCTAGGTTGGCTCTACAGCTGTTCCATTGTTTTGCTTATGATATCTGTGGTACTGCAAAGTGCAAAAGCAAGCTAAAAGGATAAAAATAGTAATGGAGAATTCAGATTCCCATGGGTGTGTTATCATCTAATGTTCAGGAGTGTGTCTGTTCATTTCTCACTGAAAGATAGGCTGCTGAACACTTTGCACTTAATCGAATATATATCTACTTGCCAGAAAAAAATGAGCTAATGATTCAGAGTCAATTTTGGTCTTATTTGCCTGAAAATTATCTAAGAGCCTTGAGTGAATGTCCCTGATTTTCAACCAACTCAAGACTGAGAGAAGAAGATGGCCTTTGAAATCTAAGCAAAATATAATTTGAGAACTTGGTGCTACTCAATGGGGTAACTGATGAAGACGTAGATGAACAGTGACGCATGCTTTGGGAAAAGACCTATTAAATCAACTTCCAGATAAGTTTATGTTTAAAGAACAGTTGAAGGAGGGATTTGTTTTTTTTTTTTTTTTTTTTTTTTTTTTTAATAGAGTTACCAGTGTCAACATTTTGTATTGAGAAAACTTCCATAAATTAAGGGAATAGGCTTTGATATTAGACAACATTTAAAAATGACAACAACAACAAAAGAACACAAAAACAACAACAATAACAACATATATCCTTTGTTTTTCCTTTCATTTTTTGCCTCATTGCAATTTGTATTTAAGGATTCTTTGCTGTTTCTATGTATCTCCAATACCAATATACAAGGAAGAGCATAGGAAAATACAGAAATCTGAGTATATTTAATTGAAAATAAACATAACCTTCATAGGAGTATGAAGGAAAAACAAGAAAGAAAGAAAAAAAAAGGAAATAAAGAGAGCCATAATATCATATATTAGATGTGTCCCACAATTTTCATAACACTGAAATTTATTTACTAAATTATGATACTAGTTCAAATGTCTTCATATGTTAATATGTTGGATACTAGGGATATACTTGCCTTACAGAATGATTTACAGAAGTCTTTAACAGATGTGCAAGCTATGACATCTAGCTGATCCTTGACAGTCCTGAAAATTAGATATCTATTCCATCATTGCTTTGGGCAAAAACATTAAACAGT
The DNA here is from genome assembly GCF_019238085.1 of Lagopus leucura. Lineage (NCBI taxonomy): Eukaryota > Metazoa > Chordata > Aves > Galliformes > Phasianidae > Lagopus > Lagopus leucura. The sequence goes on from NW_024962265.1 coordinate 30,936,418, forward strand.
TATCCCAAGTATTTTCTATTTGTCTTTCATCTCAGACATTTTATTTTAATCTCCATCTCCCAGTCTGTGGTCCTTGAAATGTATTCACTTTTGAGTTTACATAAGAATCCTTGGCTCCTAAGGCAACTGCATGTTGAACATTATGCAGTACCTTGAAGTAGGAAAGTGTTTTTCTTTCTAAATACTGCCTTAAATCTAGTTGTCACATCTGAGTATTTCAACCAACATAAGGATGCACCTGCTATAGTATGGAGTAATAATAATTTGCTATACTTGCTGTAAGCAAAGAGACTTCACAGCTGCTGCTATGAGGACTGCTCTGAAAGTACTGCATCAGAGGCAGATGTTGGTGGTATGGCAGTAGAAATTAAACCACCTTACCAATATTCCATTACATTTTGCTGCCATATGACAGATGGCAGCAGAGGGGCAGACTGGCAGCAAAAGTGTACTACTGAATTTCTCCATGCACTAAAAATTTCACCCACTGACATTCATCAGCACTTGCTGTAAGTGTATGGAGTTCAAAGAGTGGATGTGAGCACAGTGAGGTGGTGAGTGGCAGGTGCTTTTCAGCAGTGGTAGCAGTGGCATGAAAGACAAGCCATGTCTTACTTTCCTAGTCCTGCTTACCACACCATTCCTGATGCAAACCAGGATGCCATAGGCCTTCTTGGCCATGTAGGCACTCTGTTGGCTCAATATTGGTTTCAATGAATTGGAAAAAATGGAGGCAATGATGCAATACTGCAAAGTTTACTTCTGGTCCACACAAGAATGCTCACATGGCAACAGAAATAACACCATATTCAAGTTTGTCAGGACCTATCAAAAAAAATACAAGGCTGAATATGACAGATGATGAAGATGTGGTATCACCAGTATAAGCTGGAGTCAAAACAACAGGCAATGGCATGGTGACATGTGAATTCCTCATCAAAGAAAAAGTTCAAGACACAACTCTCAGTTGGTAAAGTGACATGCGCTCTCTTTTTGGATAGGAAAAGGATGGGCTTCCTGGAGCCTGGACAAACTATCTAATCTGGCTACTATACAATGACACTGAGCAAGCTGAAGGCTTGGACTTCCAGAGTCAGGCCAGAGAAGAACAGGACAACTTTTCATTTGAAACATGATAATGCCAAGCCCCATACTAGTTTGAAGACTGTGGAGCACACTGCCAACCTTGGCTGGACTGTCATTCAACACCCACTATATATTTTGGATTTCACACCTTCTCACTTCCATCTGTTCAGGTGGATGAAATACTGCATGAAACCACCACAGCAGTTGTGAAAGAGTAGGTCACCTCTGTTGGTGAAGATTTTCCTGAGCGCAGCATGTAGGCTCTTTTATTGCTGGTGAAAATGCATAGCTAACAGTGGTAATTCTGATGAAAAATAGTCTCTTATAGCTAAGAATTTCATATACCAAAGGCTGTTATTGTGCTTTTGGTAGTTGTAGTAGTTTCCATGGTAATAAATAGGAGGCAATACAATATCCCAGATGTGGCCTCACCAGTGCAGACTACAGGAGAAGAATATAACCTCCCTTAATCTACCAGCCAAAATCTTTTTAATGCACACTAAGATATCGCTGGACTTCTTGGCCACAAGGGCACACTGGTGATTCACGGGTATGTACCCATGTTGATATTGTTCTACATGAACACCTTGTTTATAGGAATAATATGCTAGAGATTAAACTGACATTTCTATCAGTGTGAAACTGACTGTTATGGTTAACACTACCTAAATCGTTCATTACATCACTGAGATAGTACTACAGAAGTAATATTTTGTTGCATTTTGCACATCACTTTTATTTATGGCACAACTGAGTGGGCCTGAACCCTGACATACACTGAAGGGCACATGTCAAAGCACAGGCTGTTTTTTCAGCGAATGCCATTGGTCTTTGAAATTTTTCCATCATTCTGTTTTTAGAATTGATAGTATGTTTATATAAATTTCCTCAAATAAAGTTTAACAAATGGAAAATATATAGTTGGCCTTGACCTCAAGGCCAAAAAAGATTTTTTTTTTAATTGCAATTTTGCATAATGCTTCTTTCCAGCATACAGCTCAAATCAGTAGCATCTTAAAAAGCAAAATCCTAATGCAATGAGCAGTATGCTGCAAAAAGCACATACTTCTCTCTCTTCTCCAATTGTATAATTTCTGTCCAAATCTATTTAGAGATTGTTTCTACGATATTCCAAATCTTTGTATTCATTGAACAATCAGACTCCCCTATTTCCTCCAGCTGCATCATATGATTCTCAGCTGCTCATTTTAAGTTAAACTCCGGAGTAAACTTTAGACTGCATTATCAAAATTCAAGACACAACTCTTCAGATTTGATTCCAGATAAATTATACTACATCAGGTCTACCTATGTATCAGAGAAAGATTTTTTTATTATTGTTACTTTGCTTCTCATCACTAGAGGAACTTAGTCAAGAAACTTCATCATTTCATCATTCACAATTCATTTCAACTCCGGGATAATCCCATTAACATCCAATCCTTCTGTGTCTACATTTCTTCTCTGAAAACATATTCAGTTGCTTGAGACTGTACTTATTTGGGCAGGCAAGCTCTTCTAATGAATTATAGCTGCCAAAAGGGGAAGCTTTACTCTTTTTTTCTTTCTCACCATGTCTCCCACTCTCCCTCACCCTGCTTGCTTCTAAAACAGATAAACAAGAGATTTCAAACAAAATGTACCAATTTTCAGATTACATTTTCTTGGGAAATTAAGGTCCATTCCCTCTTTCTCATATTTTAGTTAAAGGAAATCCTAGCCTTGCGCTAGGGCTACCAACGTTTTAGAAGGGATAGACAGGAAAAGAAGAAGGGAGTTCCCCTTTATGTTAAGAAGTAGATAGATTGCAAAAATCTTCCTCTGAGAAACAGTCATGAACACACTATGAGCGTATAGGTTAGAATTAGGGAACAGACTAACAAATGATGTCTGCTGGTTGGAGTCTTCTACAGGCTACCTCATCAAGGGGAGCAGTGGAGCCTGTGGACAAAACCTTCTTGTTTCAGACACACAGAGGGATCACTCTTGTGGTCTCTCATCCTGTTGAAAGATTTCAACCACCCAGATATCTGCTGGGAAAAAAAAAAACCAAATATGGCAAGCTACAAGCCACCCAAGAGATTCCTGGAGTCCATTGAAGATCACAAGAGCTCTTCCTTCTCCAGAATAGGAAATCAAGCAGAGGAAGAAAGCATGGCTAAGCTAGGGCCTGATGGTCAAATTGGGGAAAAAGAAGTAAAAGGCAGTGGAAGCAGGATGAGTGCTTGGGATAATACAGGATTGCTATCTGGAATTACAGAGATAGGATCAGGATAGCCAAGTCGCAGATAGAACTAAACTTGTCAAGGGATACACAAAATAGCAAGAAGGGTTTATCTAGGCATATTGGTCATAAAAGACAGGCAAGGGAGAGAGTACTGCACTGAAAAGTGAGAATGGAGAACAGAGTTCAGAAGAAATGGAGAAGGTAGAGGTACTCAACAAGTTCCTTGCCTCAGTCTTCACTTGCAGTCAGGTTACCCATGCTCTTCATGTCCCTGAACTTCTAGGCAGTGGTTGGAGGAGCCATCACGAGGCTCCATCTGGAGTTCTGAGTCCAAGCCTGGGCCCCCACACAAGGAGCTAGACTAGGTCTTAAAGTTCTTTTCTAGTCTTAATGTTTCTGTGAAGGACACAGAGCTGTTTGAGCTGGTCCAGAGGAAGGCCACAAAGATAATTAGAAGACTGGAGCATCTCCCTTATGAAGACAGAATGAGGGAACAGTCCTTGTTTAGCTTAGAGAAGACTCTGGGGAGACCTCATTGTGGCCTTCCAATACTTGAAGCGCTCCCTGCTTGCGGGCAGAAAGTCAAGCAGGAAGTCTCCCTTCCTGCTCCAGTCCTAGAGGCTGACTTTTTACATGGTCTGATCGTGATAGGACAAGGAGGAACAGCTTTAAACTAAATGAGTGGAGATTTAGGTTAAATATTAGGAAGAAATTCTTAGTCAGAAGGTGGTGAGGCAGAGGCAAAGGCTGCCCAGAGAAGCTGTGGATGCCACATCCCTGCAGGTGTTCAAGGCCAGGTTGGATGTGGCCCTGGGCAGTCTGATTCAGTGGGTGGCAACCCTGCCCATGGTGCAGGGGTTAGAACTAGTTGGTCTTTCACTTTCACTGTTGAATTAAAAATACATATGCTTTATTTTTTTCCTCAAATTTAGTGACATCTGTACTTATTCCTCGTAAGTTCCTACCTGTGGAATTAGATAAACTTACCTGTAAATGTATAGATTTTTGTAAATATTCACTCTTTTCCTACTGAGATGTCCTTACTATTTCTGACAAGAAGTTAGGGCTCATAAAATACAGGGGATTGAGTCTACTTGATCATAAATTTCACTTATTTCAAGCAAGTGAAAAAGTGCAGTTGTAAAATATTATTTATTTATCATCCTTATTTTTATAGATGTCCAGGATCTAGGTCTACAGGTAAGTGATTTTTCCTATCTTTTTTATTCCTTCAGGATTTTTATTCATTGAACCTTTTTATTTTTTATCATCCTTAATCTGTTTATAAATTTAAAGATGACAGAAAATTTGGATGGAAAGAAAAATTAGAGGGTAGATTGACAGAAACTGCAGCTTGGTTTCAGTACTTAAGAAAACTCATATGGGGCCCTATTACTTTTTCTTTCTGTAAGTGTTTGATTTACTATTTGATATCAAAGTATCTTAATGCTAAATTAAGCCAGATGAGGGTGGATTCTTTAGACCTCTTCTTGATGCTATTCTATTTTGTACAAAATACATAGTCACTGATTAGCAAATAGCTCTTAGACAAGATGTAAGACATTTATCTGCCCTGTACTCTTAACCACTGTGATTGTTACATCAGATACTCAGATGAGAACCGTGATTGCAGGAAAACAAAGCCATCCAATCCCAGATGACAGTCTAGACCCATCATTTGATATCTTTACTTAATATTACTTGTTAGCAGCTGGAGAACAGTATAACCTGTCCCAGAGAAACAGAATTGAAGTAAATTAAAAAATCAACAAAAATATCCATATCATTATTTTGCTTTTCTAAGAAGAGGATTTCCTTTTTCTTCTCTTACAAGTAAATAAAATGAAATACAGAAAAGCATTAATTGATGTACTTATATGTAAAAACTACGTAATTCAGAATAACTTCATTCAAGCAGAATGCCTGCAGTTTCAGGTGCTCTGCTGACACTATTATGCTTACATTCCTGACTCATTAACAATTGGAATCTCAGCCATTTTCAATAGGAGACCGAGCAGGCATCCCCCAAAACAAATTTTGACACTCACTCACTGGGTGTTCCTATATCCAAGTATTTTATATGCAACAAAAAATAATCACAAATAGTTACACTATTAATTTGTAAATATTTGAAAAGCTTTTGTGTTTTCCTAAAGCCATTAGGAATAGTATCATGACAACTGGCTTTTTTGGAGGAAGGAGAATTCAAAGTAGCTGGAATACTATTTCAACCTCCTGTTTAATTGAGTGGAAATTTACTGTAGCATTCCAATTAGTGTATGCATAAATTTACATAGACATTAATAAAGTTTTCTTATTACTCTAAGCACTAGTTCTTTTAAGAATAGTAGCATACCATACACAATAAGTAATCTTGCTTATTTGAGATCACATTCCTCCAGATTTCTTCTTTCTTGAATTCCATTTTCCTTTAATTCTGATGAAATACATGAAATTATTCTTTCATCATGATGGTAAAATTTACTTTTTTCCCCTCCAATTTATTCTTCAGTAAAAGCAAAAGGTGATACCTTATTTTCAAAGTAAAAGATAAGCTTTGATACTTCAAAACATAAAACAAAATTAAATTGTAATATGGTTCACATAGTACATGGGTGCTTAAATTTTGAGGAAAAATATGCTTGTTCATTCTTAACTAATCACTTAACATGACTGAAAGGCAAGTAATGACTTTCCAGAATAAAAATAAAATAAAATAAGATAAAATAAAATAAGATAAAATAAAATAATTATCTCCATGAATATCTTTTTTATGAATTCAGATTCACTGAAGACTCATTTATTAAAAAAATAAACTCTATTTAGCAGTTTTCAACTTATTTTAAACATATTTCCCAATTTTTCATTCTGAAATCCTATTCTACTGCTTGGAATTATATCTAGCTGTAACTTCTTATATTAATTACCTCTGCAAATAAATTGCTATGAATTTTTAGGGATTTTTTTTTTCAAAAGTAACCCGTGCTATGGCATAAAAAGATGAATTCATCAGTCTAATAATCAGTTCAATGTAGAAGAATAGCTTCCAGCAGTCTACGGGAAACTCCAAGATAACTAGTTCTCAGTTTCTTGGTTCAGCTGCCACCATTCTACAAACTACGCTCTTTTATTTTCCTATCACCTTTATTCTAAATGTAATGGAACGCTATTGCTCATGAAATTCAGTAGTATTAATTTTCAGCCAAACAACATATGTAGAAAGGAGACAGCCTTCTTAAAGCCCTGGACAACTTTATTATGGTTCTAAACAGAGGCAAGATATAAACTAGAATATCAAAAGAATTATCAACATTTACCATGACATCTATGACAAATATGGTGGTAATAACATGGGGAAGATTTGATAAGTGTTGTGTATTTCTTCTATAAACCTGGTGCATTTGTTCTTTCACAGTTTGTTATAGATGGCCGTTGTTTAATCAAATATTCCCCTGTTCTCAGTAGTAGTCAGATTTGAAGTTGTATCTTTTCATACTTACTATTCATATGAAATCACCCATAGATAATGCATGCAAGACTTACTACTGCTTTTAGAATGTTTAAGCAATTATTAGATCTCCTTTAAACCAAATAGTAATAAAACAAATCTAGAGAAAATTCAAGATATTACTGATACAACAGTGGAACTTACAAGAAGGAGGAAACAAAAAATTGCCGTAAACATTAATTTCTCATTTTTTACAGCCTTAGTAGAAGTGGTGGTTAGGGCAAAATAATGATGCTATGAATTATGCAGGTTTGATAATGCCTAGAAGACAGAATGAGTTTATGAAGCATGAGGGACATTTACCTTATCCTGATAATTTGTTAGTGATACATTAACGAATAATATAGAAGTTGTCCGAGAAACAGAAACGTGAAGCTGGACAGCAGTTTGGCAGATCAAGAGTATAGATAAAGACCTGTGAGTCACGAAATGCTAATAAGATAAAATTTAACGGTAAGGCACATAATTTCAACAAAATAATTTCACAGGAATACAGAGGCAGAAGATGAAGTGTCTTTTGTCATTCCTCTAAAAAGAAAGAGAATAAATGGCTGGAACAAAAAGGAAAATGAAGAACATAGCAGTCATAATCAATCAGAATGACAAGGGAATTCCAACATCAGTAGTAGCTGAGATGCCAGTAACCCTGAAATTCTGATCAGAGGGATGATTGCAAATTGACTAAATAATGACATCAGGATTTTTCTTTCTCTCCTGTTAACTAGATCTATCTTAATGAACTGATAAGTCACATTCAAATTTCTAATGCCAATGGCCCTGCTCTTGTCCAGACTATGCTGTGGCACTGCCTGGAGCAGTACTAGCTCAACCAATGCCAGAGGGTACACTAGCATATGAACAAAACAGACAATCTTGAAACTGAGTCCACATCTTGTCAAATGACTGGTGACTGGATTTTTAAGAAAGAAATAAGAGAGGCTCAAGAAAATACAGGTCGGTGAGCATCACATCTATGCCTGGAAAGGACATGAAACAAATTGTCCTGGCAGATATGTTAAGGAAAATGCAAGACAAGGAGATGACCTCTGATAGCCAGCACATCTTCACCAATGGCAAATTGTGCCTGATTGATTTGGTTATCTTCTACTACAGAGTTACAGCATTACTGTTCAGAAGGGAAACCAATGCCATCTACTTTCTGCAAGGTCTTTAACATGGTCCCACACCATATCCTTATTTCTAAATTGCGGAGAGATGGATTGAAGATGGATTATTCAGTGGATAAATATTTGTTTGGGTGATCAAAGCCAGAGGGCTATTGTCAATGCTTCTATATCAAAGTGCAGGCTGCTGATGAGTGGTGTTCCCCAGGAGTTTATCTTGGGACTGGTGCTCTTCAAAATCTTTTTCAGTGACTTAGATGATGGGACTGTATGCGCCCCTGGCAAATCTGATGACATCAAGTTGTGTGGTGCAGCTACAAAAGAGAAGGAATGGATACCATCCAGAAGAACTTGGACGGGGTGGAAAAGTGGGCCTATGTGAATAATGAGCCAGCAGTGTGTGCTTGCAGCCCAGAAGACCAACTGTAACTTGAGCTGCATCAAAAACAAGGATGGTGAATAAGGTGAGGGAGGTGATCATCAGGTTGAATGGGGACCTGGGCAACCTGATTTCATGGGTGACCCTCTGTCACGACCATCATGAACTAGATGATTTTTAAAGTCCCTTCCAACCCAAGCCATTCTATGATTCAGAAAACACTTAGTAAAAATCCAGTCTGCAAGTGGAAGATAAAATAAAATCAAATAAGGAATAAGAGGGATTTAACAACTATAGTATTATTTCAAATAAACACATTATGTAGAACATACAGAAAACAAAATGCCTTTCTTCTAAAGGAGACCAACACATTCATACATGTTAGTCTTTTATTCTTTAAAATTTTCTTTTACTAATTCTGATACTGTTCAGAATTTGTTCTTCCTTCATTCTTCTAAATCCTGTGTATGTTTGAAATCCTTACTCTTATCATTCATGTGCCATACTGAGATATGTTTAAATGCGATTTGCTTTAAGCTCCAAATGTTGCAGTCAGCTTTATGTTGTTGAGTAATTACTGTCTCATGTACTGAAAGATATTTATTTGAAAAAATCGAGTCTGTGGGGAAAGCAAACTTGAACTGTTTGACATCGGTCAGTGGCCTGCAATTGCCTGGGTATGCTGGCAGTTATCCACAGAATCCGTCACAGTGTCCTGTTGACCCAATTTGAGTCCTGTGCTGAGATTATGCATACTGCATTATTTGGATTCAGGTTTGGTTTGGGGAATATCGCTTACAATTTATGCAAGTTTTAATTCCGTTTTCACAGCTGTTGACCAGCTGTCTCCCTACTGCTTTTATCTTGAGAAATTTATCATGTTCTAGTTCTTGTTGATGTTTTTATTTGGTGTTTAGGAATGGGTTTACTTTTCTTTGCCAACTCTACATTTTAAAAGTATCTTCTCATAGGCTTTCTGAGAATGAAATGTCTAGGTTACTGAGACAACTTAGGACCACACCAATCCCTCTTCCAATGCAGCATGACTTTTTACTTTATTTTCTACCCTACAAGTTATTATTTTTTTTCCACAAGTTTAAATGCTTTTTCACATATTCATGGTGTAAAGTAAGTTATAGTTTAATAACAGTGATTGCTTTTCCACTAGGCTGTCCATCAAAAAAGGGCATATTTTTTTTATTTCAGCTTCCTCAGTATATGTTTAGAATTAACAGCTTCACATTCCTCCTTTGCTATTGCCACACAGGCAAAGAATTCTGAAATAAAATACAGAATTACTTAAGAATATGAAGCATTTATGAGAGTGGTTTCATATATGTTGAATCTAGACTTTGAAATGAAATGTAGTAGAAATCCATTAGCATGTACGTGGGAGAGAGAGTAAAAAAATGCAACTTCCTGGGGGCATGCATCCCTCTTAAGATGCTGTTCTTTAGGTAGTGGAAGAAAGTAGAATGGACTTATAAAGATTTAGCCTTTGCTATGCAAAGTATCAAAACAAAACAATAACCCTTAGCAAAAATAAAAAACAAAACAAAATACTCATGCAATTGTTTGACTTTATATATATATATATATATATATATATATATATAAAACGTTGTAATAGGAACATATGAACATGATTTGTAGGAAAATATGAGATGAGTGAGTTTAATGAAATTAATATACCTGGAGCTTTTTGAGAAGTATTTCCAGGTATAAAATAAACACAGTTCTGATGTTGGAAAAGTTATTGCAAAAAAAGCAATATAATCAGTTTGTTTAAGCTTATGTGCTATGATGAAATCAAGATACACAGAAGAGTTTAATATAAGAGAATAAAGAAAGGAGTAAAATAGGGACCAGGAAACCATATATATGCAGTTTATAATCAAGAGAAGTACAATTGTGGATGTACCAACGTTACAGTGATTAAGAAGAATCCTGAAAATTCAACAAAAACTCTGTCAGTATTCAGTCACATTTAATCCAGATGTTTTGGATTCCCAACAATGCAGAAGCAATAATATTTCTACACATGTTCATAATGTTATTCTATAGAGATTTCCTTAATAAAGTCCATTGTATGAATGCAATAAAAAACCAATTCATTTTACACTGGTCTTATCTGAAGCAATGGAAGAGATGACACAGGAGTATGAATGCATTTAATTTACAATCATTCTCTCTCATTCAGAGTTGTTATGTGTAAGCAATATATACCAACTGCTCATGTGTTACATTGCCAAGAGCAAGGCAAACTATTACAGACTAGTTAGCCAAAAAAAAAAAAAAAAAAGGACAATCTTGAGCACTCTTTTCGTGAGTAATTAAACTATTACTTGTTTCCTGTACATTTCTGTTGTATTTTCCACTAATATTCCAGTTGCATTGTCTTTTCCATCTAGATCTTGAGGCCATGCCTCAAGCCCTAACCCCCATTTTCTCCTTATATCTTTATGTACCCCTTTGATCTGTACACTGGCCAAGAGAGAACATACTGAAGCCACCCAGAAGATACACACTGGCTTTAAGATGAGCTAGACCACTATGTATGTTCAGTCCTTCACAATGATGTCTGAGTTATTTCCACATCTTCCCCATCAGAGGAAATGAAGAAATCCCCCTACTTCTAGCCTGCTACTAATTTTCCGGAAACCTTAAATATTTAGTATCTTAGAAATATCTTCCACTGAAGATATTTTAACTGAAACAGGTCGATAGGTTGGAAAAGTTTTATACAGATGCTGATAAACTTCCCTTACAATAATGAGATAAACTATAGATAAACTCATAGAAAAAAAACCTAAATTTATTTAGATTTGTTTATATAGTTTTCATACAAATATACACTGGTGAAAAAGTATATTTCTTTTATCTGTTACTAAACAAATACAAAGAACTTCTAAGATAAAATGATTGAACAGCATTTTGCAAGGCTTGCACATCCTCAAAATTAATAAAACTTTCGTAATACAAAAATTTTTCTGGAAGTTTTATATATCAAAATCCTAGTCAGTTAGATCATAACTGTCATGAAGATTTTATACACAAAACACCACTCTGCAGAAAGGAATTTCAGGAAAAGAAGACATTTTCTCCTAGATGAGGATGTCATATGTGCTTTCTATCTCTGCATACTCTGCTTTCCTACTGTTTTCATGCATGAAGCTCCATGTCTGAGTTTTCTGTCTTTCAGATTGATTCTAGATCTGTTACAGCCCTGACTTCATCTGGAAACAATGAAGCGCACTATCTCACTGGATCAGAGAGTTATGGAAAATTACAGTTATGTTTGTTGCTGGAGTGTTTACAAAAGGGCATTTTCCTGTGCAGTTACTTCAACAATAGGGCAGAAACCGGGAATATTTGGTATCAGAGAATTAACTAAAAGAAAATAAACCCCAAAACCCTAAAATTATATCAATTTATTTCTACTTTAAATAATTCAATTTTAATAATAATGAATTATTGTCAGTATCCACAATGATAAACATCATGTTATTTTAAATTTTGTGTGTGCATATATAAAAGGTGTTTATAATAACTTAGTGTGCCTAAGTTAATATTACATTTAAAAATCTAGATGTCATTTATATGACATTATTTATTTCCAATATGGAATTTCCACAGTGTTACCAGGAGATATATAAACAAATATTACTTATTCCTTCAATGAATTTGCATCAGACGTGACAATTTTCATCTTTTTAAATCAAAATGTATTTGTACGTGTATGAAAACTTTACTTTAATATCCTTTGCAAAATATTTCATCAATGAATCCTTAAATAATGGCTGCTATTGTGGTCCTCTCTTGTCTTATGAGATAAAAATGTAAATAATAAATTGAATAGGGATTGGCCTTAAAATAAGAGTATAGTTGTAATTTTGCCAGTGATATCATTTCAAGGTCACGAAAAAATAAAATAAAATAAAATAAAATAAAATAAAATAAAATAAAATAA
>NW_024962265.1:30948721-30972448 GCF_019238085.1 Lagopus leucura
AAAATAAAATAAAATAAAATAAAATAAAATAAAATAAAATAAAATAAAATAAATAAGGGAGATAATATTTGCACCTTCATATGTAAAGTTCCAGTTTTGAACAAATAAGAAAAATAATATTACTGATACTTAAATACACAGAAGTATTTCATTTTGGCAGCGCTCACTCTGTTTCACCTATTATCTAGTAACACACCACAAATTCTGTAATACGTAACTATCTTGCTGAATTGGTACTGTGAGTGGAGTCTGACATAAGACAGTACAAGACTCATGCTGTGGTGCTAGTTCTATAAGCAAAAAAAATTAATATAATAAAAACAAACAAAACCACTTCAGTTTTCCTAAATGATGGTAAATTAACCTATTTGTTAACAGACTACTGTCAGAAGTATTCAGTGAAGAATTAGGCTATTCTTTGAACTTATTTTCTCTGAATTATTTACTGAACTTAGTGGAAGATGTAGGAAAAGCTTGCTAAACTTTTTGCTTGTTTGTTTTCCTTTACTGAACAGCAACATTGTTAAAAAGTAAACTTTATAGGTAGAAAGAAACAAGTCCAGACACTCACATTTTCACTGAATAAACAAATCTGGTAGAGTAACAAGAAATCCTTAAATTCTTTCTCAGTCCTCAGTGAATATAGTTATTCAATTGTGATTTTAAACTGTAGTTCCATAGCAAAAATTAATGTATGCCCTGTTTAGCTGAAGGCTGGGTATCTATTAAAGCACTCAAAAGTTAAAAGTTAAGTTTTGTTTAGCTACAATTCTGGCCAGTACCATGGTATAACAACTCGTTCTGTCCCACCAGTCTGACTCTGAAGCACCTTCCAGCATCATCAGCTATCTGATTTCCTAAGTGAAAAAGACTTGAATACATGGAAATTATTTTCAATCTTTCCTTTAAATTTAGTGTATCGCACACAACAACATTCATATTCTTCAGACCAGAATGCTATTCATGCAATTGAATAATTGTTGTGTAAAGCAAAATATTTTTGTCAGAAACTTAAGATAATTGTGTTTGAAATGTCACTCTACTTTTTTCCCCAGTGGATTTGTTTGTTTGTTTGTTTTTTCCTAAATGAGTTACTCTTGAATTGAGAAAAAAAAGGAAAAATTAACTACACTGACAAATATAGAAAGATAAAAGCATTTATTATAGCTGTGATCTAAAACTTAAACAATATTTGCACTGGAAATGTTAGCATGGATGGATAAGGGTAAGAAATGGAAGCTATCAACAATAGAAATCCTTTGAACACAGCTAACACTCTGTCAGAAGGACCTAAAAGTCAATTTCTCTCACAAGTCTCAGCATTTGAGAACACTAGGGCCTAGATTCAGGGCATTGTGCTAGATAAGCTTTTAATTTATTAATGAAGATGTCATTAGTCTTTGCTGAGCACAGACTAAACAAGACCATAACTGTTTTCATTATTAGATTATGAACGCTGATGGGAAAAATTAAGACAGGTTCAGTTTGTGTGTCAATTTTAACAAAATTAGAGAGAAGGAAAGAAGTGTTACTCATGTTGAAAATTTATCTCCTGGCACCCAAGACCATCTTGAATGCAGTTGATTCTCTGATTTGAGACTTTGATAACAATGAGTTATATTCCTTTAGCCTTGCTCCTGCTGAAAGTACCTCCTCAGCAAATAAGGCATAACCTAATTAACATATTGTTAAAGACAGAAATTATTTGTCAAAACCTTTTTACATCCTTTTGCAAAAGTTTGAAAGCTGCTATATTCCTGTTTCCTAAACTTAGCGTCTGGATTGTCAACATACAATGTTTCATATCACCTTACTCACCAGCTCAATATTTTCATTTATCACACTTTAACATTATGGCAAGGTTAAGAAATCTCATTATTTCCTCTTGAAAATCTTTTAAACCTTTATTGTAAATGGCACATTGTGCTACACAAGAGGTAGATCTCCAGAGGAAAGATAAACTCCTCTATTTTGGCTTTTAACAAAGAGCAAGAAGAAACATTCGCAAAAAGAAATGTAATCATGAGACAAATCAGCACCAGCTATAATGATCATCTCAGACCCTTAAATTCTATCCAGTGAAAATGGCAATTTGGCTCTTTCTCTAACTATGTGGAAATTGGGCTTCGGGTGGGCATTGTTGAACTTTAATTTGATTACACCTACAGCATACTAATTCACTGGACAATAACTCAAAGCTCATTCATGTTTCACCTTAGTTCCTTTCTAGATAAACTAGTACTAATAGATGGTTACTGAAGGATTATTTGAATTGCTCTTGGAGTGAAAACCGCAAAGTCAAATATTATTGCCAGTGCTTTGGTCTAAAAGCTGGGATCCCTGCATTTTCAAGTAAATGTTGAGAAACAATTATTTTATTTTTATGAATTACTAAATAAAACTTTGTTTAACATAGTGGTTCTGAAAGAAAGATGCTTATGGCTGAATAGAAATTTAACTTTTCTTCTTTCACTTTGCCTTCCACAAACTAGGTCTGATACTGTATATTGTTCTGTACAGTATAAATATAAAATTGCTTTTAGAATGTTTCATTATCTTGTGAAAAGTTCAACTCATTTAGCGCCTGTATCTAAATACACCAAAATATACCACTAAAATGAGTATTCTTAAAGTTAATATTCTTCCACACAGTTTATTCTTGATGCAGTGACTGGAATGAGTTAAGTGATTCAGAAGTATTACCTTTACATGCTGTGAACTGTTAAGAAGCCTAAGGAGATTACAAGTTATCCTTAAGAATACAATAACCATGCAACATCACACTAATATACAAAGATGTGTACAAGAACAGCAAATAAGATGGGGCCTACACCTTGCATTTGTTTGTACGTCAGTCAGATACATGTTGATGTTATCCTAGAACACAGCTGTGATAGCTTGCTCTTCTCAATGCTTGTGGCTAATCTTTTAATAGAAGCAAGAGCACATGTAGCAAATATACTTTGCATGTACAGCGCACAACAAATCTTTGTCTCCACTTGATGCTAGCTAATAAAAATTAAACTTGAGAAGACACATTACTGATAAGAGTCAATGAGAAGACAATGACAGCTTTTTATGTATTGGTGAAACTAAGCAGTGAAGAAAAGAGGAAGAAAATCCATCCAATCACAGTCCAGACTGATATCACACCACTACAATAACTCCTCATCTGCCAGAGCACAATCTCAGTCTTCACTTGACCCTGCTCAAGTCATCACAAACTTGACAAAAGTTACAAATTTTAAAAGATGGACACAATGAAATCTGATCATCAGAAAAGCACAACTGGGTAAAGCATGAGTAGTATTCTGTTCTAGGAGCCTGATTTGTTCAGATTAGTCTTGCTTGCAACACTGGGTATAACGTATTCATTGCACATGGACAGCTGATTCTCAAGTCCTCCTTCTAGATTCATTCCTAAGGCTTGTAAACTCATATCTCAAAAGAGCACTGGAGAGATTAACATTGCTATGCTAACATTAGTCTAATCGATTACATCCCCAACCTGAACTGTGAATACCCTACCTTGATTAATTAATTCTTCTATTAAGATCCTCATATCATTCCAAGAGGTAAAATTAATATCATGCTGCTTCATGAACAGGATTTGAAAAATTTTCTCTACTGCAAGTATGTGGATAGAGTAGTAATGACAGTTAGTAAACAAAAAGATTTATTTTAGATCTTTTTTTTTTTTTTAAGTAAGCTTTTAATCTAATTATTTTTGTTGAGAAAACATAAAATAGTTTAAAAATATAAGTATTTTGTGGATATATATTGATTTGAGGACATCTGCCATGGGCCCTGGGAGATGCTAAAATTCTCAAATTGGGGCACAGAACAGCTAGTGTGCTCAGAAATTAACAGTATCAAATCAGTAGGAAACCCTAAGGATTGGTTGAGGTGTAATCATGCTAAGAAACTCCTCTTCATTTCAGATCCAGACATTGGAACCTTCTCCTGAGACAGGTCCTTCTAAAAGCCAAAGCCTTTTCTTTTGAAGTAAAACTATCATACAGTGTCATCTACCACAAAATTCTTGTCATTTTTCTCTTGAAGAGTGCTCCAGTAAGTTATAAGACATTTTTTGTTCAGCAACCTTCACTGTCTGACAGGTGAAAATTCACATCTATACAAAATAGCATTCAAGACCCATTAGAAACCAATGGCTCTATAACCTTCCGAGGTAGACACTCATCAGGGAAATAGGCAATTATGTGTTTCTTCTGGAGTCTGTTCATCTATTTCCCCAGTAGACAGATTACTAAAAAGTATAAAAGGGCCTCTTGAAGTAAGAAAAGAATTTATGAACACTATAAATGCTGAATTATAGCATAATGTTCTTTCTAGTGCTTCTCTTTTAATTCCCCACCAGTTTCTGTTTTCACATCTTTCCTTATATTCCAATGAATCACAAGTTTCCTGTATACTAGAAGTAGATATAGGGAGTGCTACCCCTTGCCAATCTCAGCCCATACTATGCCGTAGAAATAATAGTTTTTAAAAAATACAGGAGTGCGAATTTTAACCCTTAAATTGAGGAAAGCATTGAACCTGAATGTATGAATGACATAAATATTGAACATGGTTTTACTTCATTTAGAGATCTACTGTCAATTTCATTCAGTTTTCTCAGGAAACGCATATTAAATGTCTTTTGGAGACCTTTGGTACATGGCTGCTCTTAAGCATATGATCCCTGCTGAGTTGTGTATGTAGACTGCACAAGTGTGAGTACTCTTGACTGAGAGTCACACTAGGCACTGGAAAAGTTTCAGTCAAAAGGGGTTATGTCTGTGAGGTTTAAACCCCTATTGGATTAGACATTTTAGTATTATTGTCATTTAGAATTTCAGTCTGTAAAATGTGTCCTTATCTTTAATTTCATATACATCATTCTGTTCTTGGGATACATAGATCTAACAATTTGGAGTTCACTGCAGCAGGATAAAGAAAAAAAATAAATAAAGCAGCGGAAAAAAGCATCTGAGACAATAGTGAAAACAAAGTAAAAATATAATCTGTTTTTCAAGGCAAAGCAATACAATATTTTTATTCCCTAGCTTAGTAAAAAGTTATTTTCTTTACCTAAATTGTTAAATACACTTTTTTTTTTTTTTTTTTTTTTTTTTTTTAAGAACAAATCAGAATGTAGCTTGTTTCTTCTGTCTAAGACAAGCAGTCAATTTTAATTAAGTCAATGTGCAGGAGTCTTTGGCATTTGTGGGAACTGGGCACACAGCCAAACCCCAAAACACCTCTGATCAATTTGCTTGGAAAGTAGTAAAGAAAAAGAAGACGTTTGCTTAGACAGCTTAGATTTATAGTCCAAGACCTCAACACCTGGAAATAAAATTAATTATACAGTCATGACTTCTTTACCTATCACTGTAGCAACACTAACATTTTTGAAACTATTTGCATGAGTAAGTTAAAGGGAGCTTTTCCTACAGATAAAATAGTTACTATATGGAAATGTTGGTATACAAATTCATCTTCCATGTTTCCACTGATTTCGGTACATCTAGAGAACCAATAGTAATAGTAATAACGTCAATAATAATGATAGCAAAAATAATAGCTATATTAATAAAATAATAGGATAATAATAACAAAGGAACCATGTTGTTAAAATTCATTTGTATCTTTGTGTTCTTGAATTTAAAAACATTCTAAAAGATAGAGGGGAACAATTTTTGAGGTGACAGTAGAAGATATCTGAAATATTTTATAGATTTTGTCTCCATGAGACATCATTAAATTGGCAAGAGGTGTACAATAATCTTCAAAGAACCAACACTTTTTATTCTTCTCTTGAATCTCAGCTATAGAATCCTTAGTACATATGCACAGCTTTTCCTATAATATTTTAAAGCAAGATGTGAATGAAGATAAACTAGTATTTGTGTGAACATAGGTAATTTATTTTACAATTGATTTGAACTTAAAATAACAAAGTAACCTTTTAAGAATTTCAGTAATACATTCTCAAGAAATTAGTAAAATATTCACATTTAGCCCACATTCAGAGCTAGCCTAAGAAAATGAAAGGTTTTCTCCTAGAAAAATAGAAATCAGTTGATAAGTTTTGTATAGAATATTTCTTGCATTATTGAAAATATTTTTAGACAAAAAATATTTAGCATATTGGTATTTAAAATTAAAACAAAAACTGTCCCTCGATAATATGAACTGCAAACTCTTACTGGAATTTTGTAGTATTTCTAGGCTTTATGGGATGAGGAAAGTGAACTGTTTGCTCTTACTTCAAAACTTTTCAGTGTATTACTATTAAATTAACTATATTAGAAAAATGGCCTACTTACATCACTTATTGCTTCATTCTGGCAGACAAAAGTAAAAGGATATACTCAGTTTTGAAGTAGAAAAGAGTACTGATATCAATCTCTTGAAAGATGGGGTCTCTCCATCTCTCAATAAGGTCACAGAGCATTGCTAACGTTGCTAACAGAGCCTTTAGGCTACAGTCTGCCATATCTCACATACATCTCACTTGGAGTGTAAGCAGACTGAACACATGATTACTCTTTTTTCATGTAGATTTTTTTTTAAATCTGCTTCCCTGTAGGACATCTTGTCCTATTTCAGCAATATGAAACATTGCAAGTTCTCCAGAGTAGAAATTATATTGCAGTGTGCATGTCTCAAACATTCACCAATGAGGAGTTAGACAAAGCATAACTATAGATCTATAAGTTTTACATCAAGAGAGCCAATATGATTAATACATGCAGCAGCAGGAGCAAAAGAACCACAGAATCTGTTAACAACATGAAAAACAACTGTAAGGATACACCGAGTCTCAATTACCGTTTCCTATTGCATCCTTCATATTTCTTAGCTGCACTTCTTACTTTTTAGAAAAAGTTGCAAGGCACAAGGTCCAGAATGAAGTAGGTCTACATCATATTTCTATTCACAGTCAAGAATAAGGGAGCACTTAAAGGTTTGAAGTACAAGACAGCAAAACAAATATATCAGAAGTGGCATTCTGCACAATGATTGCCTTTTACATATTTCTCTCCATAAAAACAGTGATTCTGACTTTCCTTATTAAACTCAAATTTAGGAAGAAATGATCTCAAGCTATGAGACATCTAAATGATAGCTATGATAATTAGCATGGTTTCTGATACAGTAATACAGAATTTCAAGAAGTTTTGAGATATCTCCTGTTTACCACTGGGTGTTTTAGAATCCAAATAGCTGCATCCCCACAGTAGACTTTGTTTTCCTTCCCAAACTCTTCACAATTACTCATTTCTGTATGGCCAATAAGCTACAACCTCTTATTGCTTTTCCATGTGGGGAGCGATGAAGCATCTGATATAGGGTCAAGGGCCATCAAAAGGGACTTCAGAGCCTTGGGATGACAGATGAAATAATTGAATGCATAGGTCATCTTTTCTTCTCTGCCTCCTTTATTGGGTAAGGACATGAGGGGTCTAGAACAGGCTTGAGCAGTGAGCCCGAAAGAACCTCATGAGTCTTGCATCTGGGTCAAAGCAACCTCCACTTATCAACACAAGCTGGGGATGAAAAGACTGAGACACTGCCAAAAAGGACCTGGAGGTACTGGTGGATGCCAAGCCGAACATGAGTCAGCAATGTGTCCTCACTGCCCAGAAAGCCAATTATATCCTGGGCTGCATCAGAAGAAACGTGGCCAGCAGTTGAGGGAAGTGATCCTGACCTTCTGCTCTGAACTGGTGAGGCTTCATCTGGAGTACTGCATTCAGATATGGAGTCCTCAGTTCAGGAGTTAAGTGCATCCAGTGGAGTGCATCCAGAGGAGGGCCAGAAAAAATGATCCAAGAGATAGAACACTTCTACAAGGACAGGCTGAAAGAGATGGGCTTTTCAGCCTGGAGAAGAGAAGGCTCTAAGGTGACCTGATAGTGAGTGGTCTTTCAATATCTAAAGAGGGGATCTATGCAAAAGAAGGACAAGAGGAAATAGTTACAAACTTAAAGAGGGTAGATTTAGATTGGATACAAGAAAAATGTCTTTTACACTGAAGGTGGTGGGGCACTGGAACATGTTGCCCAGTGGATCTGGTGGGTGCTGCGTTACTGGAGACTTTCAAGGCTAAGTTTGATTGGACTCTGATCTAGCTGTGGGTGTCTCTGCTCACTGCAGGGGAGTTGGACTTGATACCTTTAAAGATTCCTTCCATCTCTAAAGATTTTATGATTCTTCAATTCTATAAATCTTTCACATCTTCTTGTGTTTAGTGCTCCAGATAACCACCAGTTTGCAATATTGCATGTACAGTCGCTTCAGTTACCTGTTTCTCAGGTACATCTTATGGGACTAACAGACAGCAATATAACAAGAAAAACAAAGAAATGCTTGAAACTTCAATGACAAGCTACTCTGCAGAGCCTGGGATGTGATAATAGGAGTCTTTTACTTGAGTTTGTTAACAAGTCTTATAACATCTAATAGTTCACTGTAATATCACCTGGAACTCTATGATGTGGTTAAAACAGAGTGTATGTAACACCCAGCATTCTCTATTAAGCTCTGCAAGTTTGTAGAGTGGATTCTAAAGAATTCTCATAAAATTGTCACAGATTGCCCTTTGTTTTTGTTTTGTTTTTAACTCCATTAAATTCAATGTAAATGCTCAAAAACACTCTTCCTTCATATCTTCATCCCTTTTATTTGTTGAATTTCAACTTCACAGAACTCTCCTCACATCTAAATGAGTCTCTGTGAAAGAGAGCAAAATATCCAGAATATCTATTTCCCTGACATGTGACAGTCTAGCCACAAAAGTGACAAGTCTAAGTATGAGGAGACTGTGGTGACAAGAATGCAACATAAATTTTAATAATTCCTTTGAGAAATGTTTTGTATCTGCAAGTACTGGTGAGTAAAGTAAAAATCTATAACTTGTAAATTTTTTAAATTTATACTTTTGAGGGTAAGTGGGTAATCATACACATGGTCTTGTGCAACTCCTGAAGGATGTAATGGACTATGACTACTTACATGTGTAACAATATTGATAAACAATGTCCTTAGGGAAATAGAAGCAGGAAAAGATCTGTAGTTTTCACTTTAAATACCAGAAAGAAAATGACTCTTGAGTCTTGCTTATAAGTAGTTAGGGAAACAGCAATCTTTATTCTACTGTCTGATTTAAACTCAGTCATCTAATGCAGATTAAAATAACTTAATGAAAACTGAAAACCCTTTCACAAACAAAGATGCTGAAACAACTGTTTTATTTCCTTGCATCAGTGAAGATCAGTGAAGGTTTATTATAAAACAAACAAACTGGGTTAAAATAAAAAGTCTTCTGTCATCTATTTATTAGCACTGGGACAAATTCCCTCGAAAATATTGAAAAAAGACACATGGATAATGAGTAAAATAATCTTTTTTTTCTTTCTTTCTTTTTCACAAAAGTATATTGCATTTATTTTATTAAGGAAGGTTTTCTTATTTGATTTCATAGATGAGCATAGCGAAAAGGACATTTCTAAGGATTGTTTTAAGTTCTCTAAATCATTTCTGGAAGTAGCTTTCTCTTCTATATATGTTATACACAGATTTTCAGGAGACCAAGCAACCCTAAATAACTAATGACAAGTCAGTGAACTGCAGAGACTAAGCATACAATTCTAGCTATACCTAATAGTAATCTCTATCTTAGTCTCAAAAAGTATGCCAGGATTTTCAAGTCTGGCAAAACTGACTGATAGAGACTGGGCCAGGGACCCCTACACCTGATCAAGGAATTAGAAATAAGTAGGGAGATATTTTATCCTGAGAATGAGGATGTGGTGATGAGATCATTGATCAAAAAGGAGAGCGCTAATAACAGACAAGGTGAAGGGGCTCCAAAGGTGATTATTCAAACAGTGCTACGCACTGCAGATGAAATGTCAAAAATCCAGGAGAGGTATAGCAGATTAGCTCGAGAAACAGAATGTGTTTGGAGGGAAGCACTGACCAGCAGAGACTGTGTCTTGTTATCAGAAGATGAGGAATAAGGATAGCAAGGGCATGGAGTTTTTTAACTACTCAAAGATTGAGCACAACCTTGGTTCTTAGTAGGATGCTTTTTGGGCCGGAGGAATGGATCCTTTAGAAAGAGGAGATCAGTGTGTATTAAGCCAAGAACTATTGTATGCTTAATTAGTGTTCTCAGGAACTATTAGTGTTTGTAATAACCATATTTCTATTTCTAGTTTTAATGATCTTGTATAAACCCAGATATTAATGACAAGAACTTTTGCAATTTATGGTACAGGCTCACTATTTTTATATCTATAACAGTGGCAATTGAATTGGAGAAATATCTGCCAGCTTTCATGAACACCTGGGTATGGTTAGCTCAGTGATCAGCTAATTTATCTGACTCTTGTTTTCCTGGTTGTTAAGTTGATGACATATCAATTACATGTTTTCAAGGAGTGCCTACACAGTTTGCCCTTTTATAAAATTACACCATGTTAAGAAATGTTGACATTAATGCCAAAACCCTAGATTTGTAAGACATGAGAGTTATATCTGAACATAATTCTTTGATTTACATAGCTTTTTGAGTAACAAATATCTCACAGGTGGATATATGCTTTATTTCTGTTAATTGTACTGAACTAAAAGTGAACATGAAGAATGGACAACTGACATATAATGATATAATGAATGTAACCTATGTCAAGGCACATTTAATCCTGTCTTTGGGGTGGTTTTTGTTCTGTGGAATCACTGCTTACACTTACATGCCAGCAATTCTACAGGTGATTCCTTTACTACCTTTTATAGGTAGAATTCTGATTAAATTATGATTTGAACATTCTCTCTTACCTAGCTAAAAAAGAAGGGTTTCCAGTGCATATTGTAGATGATCGCAAAACTTTAGAACTTCTGGATGAGCTCTCTTACAGATCCACGACCTGCTCTGTTTGCAGGGCCATCACTGGAACTCAGACTGGTGATCTCCCTCCTTAATCCATCCTCTACTTTCTCTCTTTTCTCTCCTTTTAATTCTTGAATTTGATAAGTAATACAAGGCTTTTTTTTTAAATTTTTATTTTTTATTTCTTATAGAGTTACATAGTTTAGATGAACAGCTTAGATAGATATAATAGTAAGAGTGCTAGTACTTTTAAGATAATTGCAGTACAGAGATTCTCACTATAACTGATTGTCATTTTTGGAGTTTGATTGTCATTTCACCTTAACCTAAATGGGGGGGAAGGGGGTTTGCAAATCTTGTCACTCCTCTCTCCTTGACAGGTGGGACGTGACAATCTGACATAGAACAGATGTCACTCCTGCAGACCCTGCTACTAACAAAATCTTGTTCAATAAAAGAATGCAATACTTATAACAATGTAACAATTATGCAATACTTATAAATTTTTTTCCACCTTTTTTTTCTTCCCATATACTTCCTAAGTGTTCAGTCACATAAATGCTGTAGTAAGTATGCAATTTCCAATCTTGTTTTAAGCCTTAGTGGATTGCATATATGTTACCATTTTTAAGTAAAAAATTTAGATGGCTGATACTGTTCACATAATTCCATCTATAAATTTTCAAAAATGTTATACTTTCTCATCTGTTCAGTAAGAAACTAGTTTGCCAGTGGTCCATCAGTCAAACAAGGACATTCAGCTGTGAGTACATTTAAATTATAAGAAAAAGGTGGAAAGGATTGTTTAAACACTATTATTTTGTCATGGTTTTATGTTTTTCGGTTTTCAGTATTCCACATCATAACATCATGTATTGCACTGGAAGTTAAAGTGTTAAAGCTCCAATTCTGGGTACCTATTCCCCTGTACATTTATGGAAGTCACGGGATCTGGCCCTTTCGGGTGAGGCGGTCTCTTACTGCCTGGCAGTGGGTGCTGGAGAGTGCTTTCCTAGCTGTACCAAGCTTTCAAGGTTTGACTTGGTCTCAGGAACTCTCTCTCTCCTATCTTGTTTGATTTATTACTCTCAATTTCAATTAGATTGTATTATATTGTGTTATCTTGCATTCCGATATCATATTTAGTAAAATAAGTTTTCCTCCATAGATCTTTGCTGCCGGTTGTTTTCTTCCTTCCTTGAGCCCAGCTCCCATCTTCCTATCCCTTTTCCTTTTCCCTTCCCATGGAGATCATTTTTTAAGCAGACTCAACTTACAAAGAAAAGTTCAGGAAAAGCACAGTATCATCCCAGAACGGATATTTTCAACCATTCTCCACCCCAAAAGTGTACGTACTTTATAACTTTATCACATTCCATGTCTTGAAAAATATTTCAAACCATTGTGCTAGAGCTGAGTTCTTTCATTACATTATCCAGTTCACTAAAAATTGGAACTCTATTCCTTCTGCACTAAGGACTATGATGTCACTTTCCATTGCTATTTTCTTTCACATGACCTTGCCTCCTTCATCCACTCCCAACTCCAGATTACTCTCTTTCACTGGAAGATTGTTCTCAAAGACCTGAATGAAAATCATCCAGTTATCTATTTTTGTTAATGATCGTACTACCATGCAAGTGACATATGTTCTCTACGTAACATGAGGACTGCTGCAAAAATAATGTCTTCTATTTTATTATGTTGGTCCACAATGCCAGAGGGGGATGCTGGTGGATGGCAGTAGAGATTGAACCTTCCCAACAATGTTCCATTAAATTTTGTTGTCATGCTACAGATGGCAGCAGAGGGTCCACTGACAAAATGTTGTCTGACATGGAAATGCATACGAAGCAAAGAGGTGTAATTTAAATCCTCTATGTGGAAAAAATTACACACATTGACATTGATTGATGCTTGCTGAACATTTATGGAGATCAAACAGTGGATGTGAGTACAGTGAGGCAATGAGTGGTGCATTTCAGCAGTGGTGATGGTGACAGTGGGTCACCTTTGCTGGTGCAGATTTTTACAAACAGAGCTTGCAGGCTCTTGTTCATTGTTGGTGAAAATGTATAGCTAATAGTGTGACTATATTGAAAATATTTTGTAGCTGAGAATTTTCTCTGTTACACAGTGTTAGTGATCTCTTTGTACCTGTTGTGGTTTCCAAGGAAATAAATAGAATCATATAGAATTGTAAAATTGTAGAGTCATAGAATGGTTTGGGTTGGAAGGGACCTTTAAGATCATCTAGTTCAAACCACCCTGCTACAAGCTGGGACACCTCCCTCTAGACCAGGTTGCTCAAAACCCCATCCACCTCTTGGATGATTCCAGGGAGGGAGCACAACTTCACTGGGCAACCTGCTCCAGTGTTTCACCGCTCTCACAACTAAAAATTTCTTCTTAATATCTAGTCTAAACCTACCCTCTTCCAGTTTTAAACAATTTTACTTTGTCCTGTCACTATGTGCTCTTATAAAAAGTCCCTTCCCAGGCTTCCTGTAGGCCCCTTCAGAGACTGGAATTTAATTTTTGTGCATCTAAATCACTCACACTTTTCATAATATTATATTATGCTTTCATTCTGAAGAAAATGTTTTTCAAGAAATAACCACATTATTTTGTTATCAGAAGTAAGAAAGTAATCTAGTAACTGGTTCATGCTGTTCTTTACATTTATAATCAAAAGGAATTAAACAGTTGGTGCAGATAGAAACTTTCTTTGAAATTAAAAATAGAACTAAAATGGAAAGAAAGCATCAACAATTTTGTTTTAAATTGAACACCAAGTCCTGATGGAACTGCAAGAACTAGAGAGATGACTAAGCATAACAAATGCACAGGCTTGCTGCAACAAGCAGCATTGTAGTTGCAGAATTATGTACATATACATACATATGCAGGAAAAAAAAGAAGTAAAAATAATATAACTTAACTGTTGACTGTACAGTTTCAGCGGAACAATTTCATTTGGTAATTCTGGCATACTGCAGATGAACATAATGGTGCAATGGTTCTAGTATAGAATGGCTTGGATTGGAAAGGGTATTGAAGATCATCATGTTCCAACCCCCTGCCACAGGCAGGACCATCAACCTCCACATTTAATTCTAAACCAGGCTGTCCTGGGCTGCAACCAACCTGGCCTTGAACACCTCCAGGGACAGGGCATCCACAGCCTCTCTGGGCAGTCTCTTCCAGCACCTCATCACTCTCGTAGTAAAAAACTTCCCTCTGATATCCAACCTAAATCTTCCTTCCTTCAATTTAAAACCATTTCCCCTTGTCCTGCTATTATCTACCCTTTCAAAGAGATGGCTCCCCACCTGTTTATAGGCTCCCTTTAGGTACTGAAATGCTGCAGTGAGGTCACCCTGCAGCCTTCTCTTTTCCAGGCTGAACAAGCCCTGCTCCCTCAGCCTGTCTTCATAGGGGAGCTTCTCCAGCCCTCTAATCATCTGTGTGGCCCTTCTCTGGATCTTTTCCAACAGCTCTTTCTTGTACTGGGGGCCCCAAACCTGGACTCAGTACTCCAGATGAAGCCTCACAAGGGCAGAGTAGAGAGGGACAATCACTTCTCTGTCTGCTGGCCAGCCCTCCACTGATTGAGCCCAGGATACCATTTGCTTTCCAAGCTACAAGAGCACACTGATGGCTCATGTTAAGTTTTTCATCCACCAGGACCCCTAGGTCCTTCTCTTCAGGGCTACTCTCAAGAGCTGCTCTTTCCAGTCTGTATATATGCATATGTATATATGGGATTCCTCCAGCCCAAATGTAAATCCTTGCACTTTGCTGTGTTGAACCTCGTTAGATTCACTTGGGCCCACCTTTCGAGTCTGTTGAGGTCCACCTGAATGGCATCCCTTCCTTCCATTGTGTCAACCGCATCACTCAGATTGATATCATCACCATATTTATGTTCTTAAAAATTAAAAAAAGTATATTACATCTATCATCTTAAATTTTCACACCAGTATGGAGCTATCTTTTTTAGGGGTTTTGTATCTGCAGCTGCATCTCCTACTTTTGATTTTGTGAGCAAAGAACTCTTTGATTCTGTTTAGTGATGTGCATCTAAAGTGGAAGTGACTCAGTAGAAATTAACATCTAAAATCAGAAACAAAATCTAAAAGAAGTCTTTTCCTTCTATAAATTAGCAGTAAAATAGTGCATCAAAGTAAACATCCATGTGAGTAATCATATTTTGCAGAAGTAAAAAAAAACATGAATTTCAGAACCCTGAGTTTCATACAAGTGAAGCCAGAGATATATCACTTACAGCTTCTATAGAAATTAAGATTCCTAATATGAATGTTATACTAATTGCTTCCAGAATATACACGTGGTCATTTTCAGATTATGTTTTCATCCTCAATCTCTTTACACCTAACTGATTTGTATCTCATATTTGCTTTGCATTCATAAGTAGATTGCTCAGTCTTGTTTCTTGAAGCTGGGACGTTTTGTGCATTGATGGATATCTTGAAAAATCTGTAATTGCATATGGTTAAATGCTCACAAGCGGCTTTCAAACGAACAGCATCTGATAATGCAGCTCAGAGAGAAGAGCTAAGTTGATCCCAAGTACAAGTTCAAAACAGATAAGCACATGCTGTATGTGTCTGATATTCATATGTACATTTGTGCACTTGTTTTTAATGTGAAGTATGAATTAAATGTAATTTAATAAACTACCTGTACCCACAGATGTTCCTCTTTCACTTTATTAGTATGGAGATACTTGTGTCAAGTTAGTTATTAAAAATACAAGTAGTTTCTTTGTTCTTGTTGAACTACAAACTTCATTATGGATTCATTATGAACATTATTACTCATTATGGACCCGTGAGCACAGAAGAAACCCTCTTCTTGACCTTTCCATCAACTCATCCTTAATTGCTTTCATTCAACTTTATCAATTTAAATGATCTTGCAACTATTGCAACTATTGCAACTATTTTAAATAGAATGAATATGCAGAAAGTTGCAGAAAAAAAAAAAAAAGTGATCAGAATTTTAACTAAATGTACTTGGTAAATTTTGGCCAAGAAGAGATGAATAGCATTCGTGCAGTGTATGTTATTAGGTCACAAGAGGCATACCTTTGATGTCTAAGTCAAACTTATATAGCGGAAAGATGTTTCTCTTTACTGGATAATTTGAGAAAGTAGGAAATAAGGTAATATTCAACACGGTATGTGACAGGTTCCACTCCAACTGGAAGTTGAGCATCTGAGAAGAGCCTAGCTGACTAATAGAGTTTGAAACCAAGAGGAGACATTGAAAGAGTGAAATAAATAAGCAGGAACTTCTATCATTAATTTGTCACCAAAAACAGCTGATCTGGCACACTGCAGAAAGGAAGAAGGCACCTTTAAATACAATCTGTTCATGTCTCCCATGAGGAGAAGTTTTCTGGCAACAGATTCCTCATGAAGAAGAAGAGGTTTCTGCCATGATATGCCTCACAACCTGCCTCTCTCCCTCCTGGACTTGCTCTGTGCTCTACCACGCTGCTGAAGAACAAAGGTGTCTGCCATCAGATTCCTAACTACGGAATTCCTGAATGCTGACAGACTCTCCTGGTCCTGCTACCTGAGTCCTGCTGCTTTCTCCTGGTTGGCTCTGTGACTTCTTCCTGCTACCTGCTTGCTGCCAAAGGCCAGTTACGCTGCTGTTGCTCTCCTCCCTGCTGCTTTTCCCTTGGACCTTCGAAACATCGTGCAACAGGATGCTGCTGGATCCTGGTGGTGACTATCCCTGCTTGATGCAATTCTTGCTTCTTTCCTATCTTTTCTATCGCCCTCCTTCCCTTCCCCGTCTCTCTGATTAGGATTTATAATAAACTGGTTGGACCAACATTTGAACCGTTGTTTCTTAATCTCACACTGGGTATACATATATTAAAATAACCTCCTCTCCCTCCTATAAATTGGAGTGAGACAAAGGGTTTCTGAAATAATGCCTCTTATTTTGTTATATTTGCCCTCAATGTCAGAAAAGGAAATGGGTGGTATGGCAGTAAAGATTCAAATAGCAGCAGAGGGGCGGTCTGACAAAATGGCATCCAACATGAAAGTGTGTATGAAGCAAAAGTGCATCAATGAATTCCTCCAAGACAAAAAAATTGCACACACTGGTATTCATCAATGCTTGTTGACCACTGATGTAGACTGAACAGTGGATGTGAGCATGGTGAGGCTGTGTGGTGCGTGTCAGCAAGAGTGACAGTGACACAGAAGACAAGATACATTTGGGATGGTCATGCAGATTTATAGTGGTGTTGAATGCAGGCTCTTCTTCATTGTTGATGAGAAAGTATAGTTAAAGGTGTTATGTTTAAAAGTTGTGATTTGTAGCAGAGAATCTTCTCTATCTAATAGTGCTAATTGTGTAATTGTGCTATCTGAATCTGCTGTAATTTCCTTGGAAATAAAAAGAGACATTATGATTGAACCACAGTATACGCATCGTTGTGATGTAGCTATTACCATAGTTTGCTTAAAAAGGCAAAGAAACATGTCCAGAGAGAAGAGAAGGAAAGACAAATTATATACATGTATAGCCTTTAATTATTTATAGATATATATATATATATAAAAGAGAGAAAAAGTCAAAAAAGACTGAAAAAGACAATCAAAAACAAAACAAAATTCAACACTGTACTAAAAACAGAACCCTGATTTCAAAGGTGAAAAAAAGTGAAAGTAAACAGTTTTTGCCTGTCATCATTATACACATACATTTAAAATTAATGAGCCTCCTTTTTCTTTTTTCAGTATGCTGCTAATATCTGTCTACTGATATTTCTAGGCAAGACTATATAATTTTCTTTGTTAAGGTCACAGATGATTCAAAACAATCAGAAATAAATGTATCCTGCTAGTAGAGCATCAAGACTCTGGAAATTAAAGGACTGTACATTTTCTACCACTTTGTAGATTTATGGTAAATATTAGAAAATTAGAGCAACATAAAATTTTGCAGTTTGATCACTGTGACACTACAAGGAAATTTAAAACAGTTGATCAATTTAGTTACAAAAGTTAGGTTTTCCGTTGTTTTGAGTCAGTTAACATCCTCTCCTCTAAAGCTTCCATTTCATGGCCAAGTACTGTAATTTGTTATCTGGTGCCCTCCATGTGCTATAGCAGTGATTCTTTACAGTGATTAACTGAATAAATTCAATTAAACTGTAATTAATTTTATGCTTTGCTTGTTTAGTGGATCTTCGGTGAAAATAACTTATTATCTGAAGCTTAGATTTAACCATTTTTTTTGTCAAAATCTACTGAAGTTAGCAGGAGAGCAGGAGCATGAGTGATCACCATGTCTATGGGACAGAAGAGATAAAACAGGCTGATTGTGTCAGTCATGGAGTTTCCAACAGTGACTGAAAAGTCTCACTTCTGAAAATGATTTTCTATATTATATGTGTATAAACCTGATCTGCAGACAGTTCTATGTGATCGTAACTGTTATCTGATCCATGTATCTGTTTATGCTCATTTAGAAGGGTCAGATGAAGGCCTATATCCTGGTTATCTCTGTTTATCCATGAAGAAAATTTAGCCTTCATATTCTGGCAAGACTCCACAAGGTGTCACAGAATCACAAAATGGCATGTGTTTAAACATTATCTAGTTCCAACCCTTCTGAGTTGGATCTCAGTTGGAACCCCCTACCACACTCAGAGTTGCCACCCAATAGATCAGGCTGCTCAAGGCCCCTCACAACCTGGACTTGAACACATCCAGGCATGGGGCATCCACAGCTTCTCTGGCTTTGTCAGGGACTTAAAGGTTCTGATCAAAGAATGATCCTGAATTGGATCAAACAATTCTGGGAGGAAACATAAGTGGATGGCTATGTGACTAGAACCATAGGCTGCATGACAATTTTAAGGGAAGTACTTACCTTTAAAGTACTGGAAGGCCAGTGAGGTATCACCAGAGCCTTCTCTTCAAGGAGTAATCACTTTCTGCTGACTTTGGCGTGTGCTGATTTGTGCATGTAGAAAGGCTAATGTTGAAGACATTGATGCTACAAATAACTATATGAATGGAGGTTGAATACTTCTCAGTGTATTTCAGCTAGTCATAAAGTCATCAGACAGAGAATTATGGTTACATTTATCCCATGTTCCTTAAAACACCTGAGATCCTCATTACTACTTTTGTTATTTACAGCTTCATTTTAGCTGAGGGAAAAAAGCACTTTTAGAAGACAGATCATTCTATACAAGATCTAAGTAATTTTAATTAACATAGGTATTATTCTTGCTAGAGATTAACAAGATGGCCAATAACTTCAAGGTATGGGCAAGTCAAAAAAATCACCTTTGTTAAGGTGTATGTTTATGGTGATTCTGATGTCAGCTTTAAGTTAAACAGATTTGCAATCAAAGCAACAAATTTACTGTCCTGCAGTACTGTCCTAAGCTGCAGTGATCAAGCATGGAGATACCAACATGCAGACCTATCTAGACCAAATTGCAACTACTGATTCCTTTCTAATTTCTTTTCTTCATCTTCTCTAGTATTACTCTCTTCTACTGGATTAACTGTTTGCCTTTGTTTACTCTTTCCCAATTGACTGGTTTATTGCCTTAGTTGACATTTGTGATTTACATTTGCCTTCTTTCCATCTGAATGATTTCACTTTTTCTACCAGTTCCTGTTCATGAAATGTATTCCTCTTTGAGTTCCCCGTCACTAACTTAGTCACGTAGCCACAGATCAGTGCTGGTTACACACCATTCCAGTGTGTATTCCTTTGAAATACATCAAGACTGGTATCAACGTGTGGGAGCAACCATGGACAACATACATTCTTAGCCTAAATACAAATCAGATTTTTTTCTCCTTTGGCAAAAGGATATGCTAAAATACTATCAAAAATGAAAGTATAACAGGAACTCTCCCCTTTCCCAGAGGAATGGGGGAGAGAATTGAAAAGAAAAAAAACAACAAAGTACAACTCAAAGTAGGACTCAGATTATTCGCTAAGATAGCGAAAAGGAAAAGGATAATAATTATTACAAATATATATCTGTATATGAATGTATATAAAAAGTAATGCACAAGCAATTGCTCACCACTCACTGACCAATGCCCAGCTAGTCCTCTGAGCACAGAAAGAAGGGAGATGAACTCCCATACCCTTCAAAACTCTCCTTCCGCATGATGCCATATGGTATGAAATATAACTTTGGCCAGTTTAGTTGTCAGCTGTCTTCATTTTGTTCCCAGCCCTTTGAACTGAGAAACTGAATGTGAGATGAGGGATGAAAGAAGGGAACACACCCTGCTGAAAAGGAAACTGGTGGATGGCAAGCTGGGCATGAACCAGTAATGTGCTCTCACAAACCAGAATGCCAGCAATATTCTGGGCTACATCAAAAGGAGCACTATCAGCAGATAGCGGGATGCAATCCTGTCCTTCTACATTGCTCTCTGTCTAGATATGGTGTCTTCAGTATAGGAGAAACATGGATGTGTTAGAGTGTGTCTAGAAGAGAGCTAAATAAGTGATCCAAGGGATGGAACAACTCCACTATGAGAGCAGGCTGAGAGAGCTGGGGCTGATCAGCCTGGAGAAGGCTCCTGGGAGACCTGACAGCAACATTTCTGTGTCTAAAGAAGGGCTATAGGAAGGAAGAGGATAGATTCTTTAGCAGTATCTGTGGTGATAGAACAAGGGAAAATGGCTTCAAATTAAAACAGGGGAGCTTTAGACTGGATATATAGAAGTATTTTACTGTAAAGGTGGTGAGACACTGGAACAGGTTGCCCAGAGATGTTTGTCAGATGCCCTGTCCTTGGAGACATTCAAGGTCAGGCTGGTTGGGGTTCTGAGCAACCTGATCAAGCTGTAGGTGTCCGTGTTGACTGCAGGGGTATTGGACTAGATGACCTTTAAGGGTCCCTTCCAATTCAAATGATTCTATGATTCTGTGACCTTTAAGGTCCTGTCTAACCCAATCATTCTATGATTATGATTCTATGAATATCACAGAATCACAGAATGGTAGGGGTTGGAAGGGACCTCAGTGATCATCAAGTCCAACCCCCCTTCCTAAGCAGGTTTCCAACACAAGGTCGCACAAGTAGGTGTCCACGTGGGTCTTAAAAATTTCCAGAGAAGGAGACTCCACCACCTCCCTGGGCAGCCTGTTCCAGTGCTCCGTCACCCTCACTGTAAAGAAGTTCTTGTGCACATTTGTGCAGAACTTCCTATGCTGCAGTTTCCAGCCGTTTCCCCTTGTCCTATCTCCACTCACCACTGAAAACAGTCCGGCCTTGCCACTCTACCCCCCACACCTTAGATATTTATAGACCTGGATCAGGTCCCCTCTCAGTCTTCTTTTCTCAAGGCTAAACAGACTCAGTTCACTCAGCCTTTCCTCATAGGAGAGATGCTCCAGGCCCTTCACCATTTTTGTGGCCCTCTGCTGGACTCTGTCCAAGAGATCCCTGTCTTTTTTGTACTGGAGAGCCCAGAACTGGACACAGTACTCCAGATGAGGCCTTACCAGGGCAGAGTAGAGGGGGAGGATCACCTCCATTGATCTGCTGGCCGCACACTCCAAAATGCCATTGTCGTTTTTGGCCACAAGGGCACACTGCTTGCTCATAGCCAACCTGTTGTCCACCAGGACACCCAGGTCCCTCTCCGCAGAGCTCCTCTCCAGCAGGTCATCCCCCCACCTGTACTGATGCATGCAATTATTCTTCCCTAAATGCAAGACTCTACACTTGCTTTTGTTAAACCTCATCTGGTTTCTTACTGCCCAGCTCTCCAGCCTGTCCAGGTCTTGCTGAATGGCAGCACAGCCTTCAGGTGCATCAGCCAATCCTCCCAACTTTGTATCATCAGCAAACTTGCAGAGGGTGGCCACTATAGGGTGGCCTATATATGGCCACTATCACTATATCAGCAAAGTATACTGACAGTGACAAATGCGCTGATCTAATAGCCAAATATCGTATTCCAATTTTTATAGGGATATCCTCAGAAATTTTTCTTCTGGAGTGGATATAGCAACAAAAAAACAAAATAGCAACACAAGAAAAACAAGCAAATATATACATATTTGCACAGACATATATTTCTAGTGTTATGACTTAGTCTCTGTTGCACTTCTAAAATTCAGGGCAGTGTTTCCCTCAAGTGCAGCATCAGATTGTTGACAATATCTTTATAAATAGCATTTAATTTCACTTAAATCATTTCCAAATGGCGCCCTTTTAAAAGGGGGCCTCAGGATGAAGGCTTCCCTGGACCTGGAAATCTGGCAACAAGGAAAAGTGTTTTAGCTAATGTAGTACTGCCACACTGAAAAGGGGCAAGCAGGGCTGTCAGCTGCCTCTTATTTCATCTCTCAGCTGCCTTACTATTATGCTTGTGTCACGTGTTCCATGATCTCATTCTCTTACCCAACCTCTTTATCATTTTCAGTCATTTTTCCCATCTATAACCAACTATGAAAAAACACTTTGACAGATACAAGACTGTTGAACAGATAATCTTTTACAAAAATACTCTGACTACTGTATGAATGTTCTGCTTCACTCAATTTTATTTATCCTCATTGAGGACTCTACAAAAACAGGTTGTGTCAACATTTTTTTCTCTGTTTTCTGCCAACCTTTGGATTCAAGCACAGTGGATGAATGCAAACTGAATGAATTGCTATTGTGTAGCCAAACTACTGTCAATGGCAAACAATTGAAAACCTTTGTATATTAATTAGTAGCTCTATTTGACTTTTGATGTAAAAACATTCTTTTTTTTTTTTTTTTTTTTTAAGGGTATTGCATTGCAGAAACTTTTGACTACATAATACACATTTCAGTCATAAGTCCACTTCACACATCTGAATTTTAAGGAACAGAAGACACTTGAATTATTCATACATACTACAAATATATAGAAATGTGGTATTGATGGTAAAAACATGGTAAAAGATGGTAAAAACAGAATTCAGGAACATTTTCCTTGTGTAAGTCTTAAAGACAATTTTCACTAATTGGGAGTATTAGACATGTAATAAGATATTCCTTTAATCCTTGATCTACTTATCCCTTCTTTCATTATGAACTCTAAAAATTCCTTTTTATGTTTCAATCAGCTGGCATAGCTTTTTACTAGACTGATGTAGATTTCCAAGTGTACTCTCAATACTTAAAATTTGATTGCGTATTTTCGATTCAATAGATGACTACTGAAAGAATTTGTGATTGTATGTTAGCTCTGCTAAAAATCAACCTAGTTATGCACTGAGCTCATTTGAAAGGCTTAAACTGAACCTTAGCCTTAGTTTTAACAAAATAATCAACTATTTTCATTTAAAGTTTATACTAATATTTTCTACCATGTCTGCAGAACAATAAAAGTTTAGAAACTTCTAGTTATGAATCATGATGCTTTCAGGAAAGACTACTGTCAATTTTAATATATGTTTTAAATGATGTAGGTCAGGCTCTGTCTTTCTTTTCCTGATTAGACCAAGTTTCTTGTCATGGTAGCAGTCTGCATTAATGAGGCACTTAAACACATGCATAAAGTTAAGTTTAGTGTTCTGATTGAAGTCAGTGACACTTTTTGAATACTAAATATTAAACACATGGTAAAGTCTCTTTCTCAACAAGGGCGAGAATGATTATGGTTACGATTACCTTATAAAGATAAGGAATCACTTTTAAATTAGATTCAGGAGAAATACCTGATAAATTCAGGAGAAATACCTGAGAAGTAAACTATAAAAAGTAAAATAAAATAAAATAAAATAAAATAAAATAAAATAAAATAAAATA